>NC_056708.1:5396985-5629485 GCF_018831695.1 Puntigrus tetrazona | reverse complement strand
CATCCCACCTCTGGTTATTAATAATGAATAATAATAAATAAATAAATGTAAAATAATAATAAATTTATATATATATATATATATATATATATATATATATATATATATATATATATATATATATATATATATATATAAATTAATAATAATTAATTAAATAATTAATACAAAAAAATAGCTAAATGAATAACAATAAAATAAAAAAAATATTTACAAAACCTTAAAAGCTGAATGTCATATTTACCTTCACCAAAAATTACATTTGTTCAATTTTAATCAATAATTGTAATCATATTATTATAATTTTAATAATATTTGAAACATTTGAAAACATTTTTGTTTCTTCATTTTTTACTTTATTTAAAACTCTAATCTTCACTTGCTCACCAATGAATGGGTGCCGCCAGACTGATATTCCTAACAACTTCTAAAACATCACAATAATCCTCTAATAAGTAAATAATCAACATTTCTTCTCGTGCAAATCAGGAGAGAAATATGCCAAAAATCAAGCATGATTTACACCAGAAAACAGTCCAAACCAGTTCTAAACGAATATATTTGTGGATTTTTTATGTGAGAGGATGACAGCAGATGGATTACTGAATAATTATCATGTTTTTATCTGTTTAGACTCTCTTTCTGATGGCACCCATTACCTGCCAAGGATCCACTGGTGATGTAAATGTTAACTTCTCTTCCAACGAGGAGAAGAAATTTAGCTAAAGTTATTAAAATTTCTCTTATCTGTTGCAACAAAAAAAAGAATCTTGGAAGGGCCGAGGGTGAGTATTTTACCCAAATTCAATTTTTTTTATGAACTATTCTTCTATTTGTGTGCATTGCTCTTTATTTAGTCCAGCTGCATCACTCCTTAAACCAAACAGTGACATGTTAAGCTATAGCCGCGGTGTTTACTTCTAAAGTTTTCATAAGAACGGCTTACTTATAGTTGTCTCTGCGCATTACACCGGCATAGCAGAAAGCATTTTAACATCGAAAAAATTACACACTTCGCCTTTAACACAAGAAATCGAAGCCCCATGTGTCTGAAGGCTGCCGTGAGTAGTTAGATGTCTCTTTATGTCTCTCTCGCTCTCTCAGAGACGCCTGTGGGACACAGTGGAGGACAAGTCGTATTGTCAGACCGCACACATACATATATATACGCACACTCATGCACCACTGGTCATGCGCCTGGCAGGGATGACAAGGAGAAAGCAAGGTATGAGCCATTCCCCAGCTACAAACTAACACACACACACACACACGTGACTCTCAGCATATATCATACATTCCCTCGTCTGTCATCTTCATGGGCTTATGGATTTATTGAGGCTTTCGTCGGAGACTTCCAATAAAGCGCATGTGATAAGGAGGTACGGTCGACCTAGAGAGGAAGGGGGATGAGAAAAGTGTTAGGAATGATAAAGGGGATTACACGGTAAAGGTGTTAGCTGTAAAGGAAAGGTGAATGGGTTTCGTGCTGAGGACGTGCTTGATGCCTATTTTTATTACGTATAGTCATGTAAATTGGGCTGGTTCGTATATCGTTTCCACTGGAAGAGGAGACAGTCGTCCCCTGCGGAGTCAGACCTGAGAGAACACGTTCTCCTTCCGGATCTAATTCCTCTGGTGAAATATTTTCGCCCGGAATATAAGCCTTTCTGTAATCCTAACCTCAGTCCTAACTTGTGTTTATCCTTCGGGAGCAAAGTTGGGCAGAAAACTGGCCAAACCCGAACAGATATAGGGGAACGGTGCGGCATGCAAATAGATATGAATGCGGCGCATAAAAGCGTAAATATACCTTCACATATACAGTAGCAGGTGTCAGTCTATACCAGGCAGAAGTGTGCAGAGCATTATCATGGTGTACCACCCTCCTCATTGAAGTGTAAATCCAGAGGTAAATATGGATGGGGAAGGGACATACAGGGATTAGGGAGAAAAATCCATTACAATCCCGGGACTGTAACACAGTTATTCGCTGACTGCTAAACCTTTGTGTGTGTGTGTGTGTGTGTGTGTGCGCGCGCATGTGAGTGCTCAGTGTTTGACCTCCTGGCTATGCAACTGGATTTGATTTGATTGTTGTAGATAAAAAGAACTGTATCGGTTTTAACCGAACCGTGCCGTTAAAATCACACGACGAGGGTATAACCTATGAGGGTTTCATTTAATGAAACTCAAAATACACACGGCTTTAAAAATGATTTGCAGCTGTGTTGCTATTTATATCCGAAGCAGTTTGTTTTAACTTATTATATTAATGGACAAACACATTAAAAGCCTGTGTGGTTAAAATCAGAAATACCTCTTTAGATCAGTTCAAATATTACTGCAGCAAAGGTTAATGGATTTACAGAAAGAAAACAGAGAGAAAATAATAAGACGGAAAAAAGCATTCCGATTATTTTAACCCAGTTTGAATACATTATATTATATTATATTATATTGAGTTTATTTGCAAAATATTTTATACAATAGTCAAAAATCTATTTATTTATTATTCTATTTATTTTACATTTATTTTTTGTTATGCTCACGTTTTTGTTAATTAGCCATATATTTTTTTTAAAATTTAGATTAACTGGAATGCACAATAAAAAAACTGTGAGTCTTCATTTCTGTAAACGGCAATGTAAAACCTTTTTAAGCACTCTCTACCTGTCAATTATTGCATGTGTTCAAAGTGGGAAGTCCATATATGAGAAGACGGAGGTTGTGAGCGCAAACTTGAAGCCGTTTTTTTTTTGTTTTGTTTTTTTTTTGTTTATGTTTTCTCATGTCTCAAAATTGTAAGGAATATAGGAAATATAAGCAAGCCAAAAAGGGACTTGACCAAAAAAGAACATCGGAAAGGTTTTGCCATTCTGATTAATGAAGAGGATTTGGTGATTGGCAGTTTGCATAGCTTGATCTTGTTTAACATGCAGGCCGGTTTCTTATGTAATAAGCACTAAATTACTGTTGCTCTTCTAAAAAGATAATCCCAATCCTACCACAGGGGATTTATATACTGCTATGCTTGTAGTATACTCGACTTAATCTACTGGGTTTGTTGAATTTTCCTCATAAGCATGTATTCCTCCAACAATTTGGGTGATACAGAACTATGAGATGTAATGTGTAATCTCGAAGCAAGATATAGCAGGCCTACCATAAAAGAGTTTTGTGTTGATGGAAAGAAGCTTTCACTGTATGAGATCCACAATCGAAAAGGGAGAAGGGACAATTGTACCTCCATTTCATCATACCACATTAAGATGTCTGTTGTTACCCTCTGGGAGGGCGTGAAGAACAAATGCCTCTTTCTCTGTCTGTCTTTCTCTCTCCTGTTGTCTAGCATCTCTCCTTGTCCTGTCAGCTACACTAAGACTCAGAGAATTACATTGTGTGTGATATTATGTGGTAAAACAATTCAGCTCCCAAACTTAAGAGTTCGCTGAACATTCAGTTACTTAACATCTACATTATTTACAAGTACACAAGTCGCTGTCGAAAGTTTTATAACTTGTTCAACTATTCAAGAAGAAAATTCAATGGCTCAAGACAATCATTACCTTTATTTTTCTATTATATAAACGTTTTTGAATAATTCATATTTTTGTTCATTATTAAAGTATGCCTGCATTTTTTGGACCTATTAATATTTAATGATAATATTAATACTATTAATATTAATACTTTTATTTATACTTTTTAAGCATAAATTATTAATTTTAGCATATTATTATCACATAATTATTACATTATGCCAAGCATATTCAGTACACTGAAAGAAAAGTGTGTAGAAACAATTTTTGCTAGTAAATTTCCAAAATAATTACAAAGAAATTGACTTAAACCTCTTAAACCCTATTTTTTAAATGCAAGAAAATGGGGATAGTTTCTTGTAAAACACACTCTAATAGTCTTTTTTTATATTTATATATTATGCCAAGCACATATGCCCACATGGTTTTGGCTTTTCAAATGAGTGAAAAATGTTTTAGTCTCAACATAATGCAGGTGCAAACATCTCGATAAAATGCTTTCTTTTGACCTGTAAATGAACCCATTAGTCTCTGCATATATTCAGCTGTGTTATTTACACAATTGCATAACCAGCGATGCTCACACTTCATTTCGGCATGAGGTGAAACATCCTGACCGTGTCACTGCGCAAGCATTATGTGCATAAACATTAGAAACATCCAAATGGGCATTAAAAATCTTCGCTTTTGGACGAAATTTAGTTTGGGTCAATTGGCTTTTGTCTCTGAACAGATTCCGACACATTCCCCAAACAGTCACATCACATTGCGTCTCTGAACCATGTAGTAAAAATAAACAGCCTCTTCAACACATTGTTTTTCCCATGGCACAGGAATAGATACTGTCACCCTGTGAAAATCAGTTCTTGTGCCATAACTTGATGGTAGCCTGGTTACTGTGTGCACTTCTTGTATTTCTATTGATTTAATATTAGACCCCGCTACCCAGACCCCATTTATTTAATTAGAGTGCCCTTACATTCCTCTTTGGAAGCGTGATTAATTGAATGTATACTATGGGAACTCATACTATGATTAATGAAGGCCACACAAGACCAAAATTTTTCACTGTTGCCAAGCTGCCTTGAATTCAAGGTAATCTGAATTTTACATGCTGGTGCTGTTTTGCATGACATTGTAAAAAAAAAAAAAAAAAGTTTGACATTAAGTAGCTACCCAACCAGACAATTTCATCTTGAACAAAGCAACTAAATATAGTGGATGGTACCAACCATTTTGATATCATTATTTTTTTTCTATGAAACACAAAGTGAGATGTTTGTAAAAATGTTCAAGCTGCCCTTTTGTACACTGCACGTGTGACTGATAGCAACAACATTTTGTGTTACAATATATTGCAATACAAAGATAAAAAAAAAAAAAAAAAAAAACGTTTTGTGCATAGTTTACCCAAAGTGGACATTTAGGTTTAGCATCAAACATAACTACAAGGCCAGGAACCTAAAAGTAAACAGTATAAAAGTGAACTCATTCTTTTTAAAAAGTAAAGAATAATAAATAAAGGGTCCAAAAATAATCATAAAATGTGTTAACTTGTACATTTATAATACTTTTATTGTGTAATTTATAGAGCATGGCACTGTAAATCACCATATCAATCAGCATAGACTGCTGTTATATGGAAAAGAGCAGCATTGGCATTCTTTGAAACATCACCCTTTTTTGTTTCAAGAGTTTGGAATGACATGAAGGTGAATAAATGATGAAAAAATACAGATATTTGGATGAAATATATATGTCAAGCTCAAAATTTCAAAAAGATCTTGGCTGTCCTTTTAAATTTGGTGATCTGTATTTGCTCAGTGGAGTCAGTATCAAAGCTGTTCTAAACTTCAGAAAGTCCTGGCTAGCATTACAAGTATCAGTGAAATAGCTGAGATGACACTGATGTTGAGAAGCATTCCGTTGGAAAATCTAGCAGGATTCCGGAACAACGAGGCCATATCTGGCTGTCCTCTCAGTTTTCTTGTGCCAACAAGATCACTATCTGTAATGCAAATGTCAGTGTAGTTCTATCGTACAGGTCTTGGTGGCCCAGTAATATCAAAAGTTATTAAAAAAGGAACCACTAATGAAGACCTTGCACTATTGCAAGCTGAGAGCCAGCGAATATAACTGGACTAGCCTGGAAGTAAATTACTTTGAGAGAGCAATTTGCAAGGTTCCCAAAAAATCTATGGTTTAAAAAAAAATTGTACAAGGCAAGGAGAGAGGGGTTTAAACAGTAAAGCCAAAGGTTCATCCTAACCAACGGGATCTACAATAATTAGATTTTTACTGTCATTAAATGTAACCATAAAGTTGAAATAAGATTAAGACCAGCGGACTCTGATGGTAAAATGGGAAACTACATTGTGATTCATCATCTTTAATATAAAACTAAAGTTGGGTCACCATGAAAACCAATAGATGTTATTAGACATGCCAGCCAATAAACTCCATTGAACAACCTCAAAAGTTCAATAGAAATGTAAACTCCAGGCTGGTATTAAAGAAATCAACAGTAACAGCGATGGGCAATACGCAACTAATAGTAGTGATTTCCAAAATAACATTCTGCTTTTTACAATTTTTGCTACTGTACATTACTGCTTTTTTTATTCACACAGCAAGTATCTGAGGCAGGTTTACTTTATTTTTCATTAGTTTTCTTTCTATTATAGTTTTAGTTTAGTTTTTGAGTTTTCTAGATACAGTTTATTTAGTTGTTATTTTTGTTTTATACGTTATGGTGTAAACTGGTATAATTTAACATTTTAATATGTTAAATTTATCAGCATAACCTAATTTACTTGTTATCTTTTGTAGTAGTTGTCATGTTGCGGTGTTGCAGAGAAAACTTGAGGAGAAGGAGTTCAACAAATGCCTTTCAAACAATCCACACAAAGATAAGTTCACACTGAAGAACACACATAACATCAAGGAAGGACAAAGTAGACCAGACAACCTCACATTGTACAGACTCAAACTTATAAAGGGTATAATGAGGGTAATTAATGAGACACACCTGAATCAAATTAACAGTTAATAGAAGACAGAAACTAGGGCACAAACAGAGCATATGGGGCATGCAAAACAACAACAAAACAGTCCTGCGGTATGACATATCGTCCCCCTCCCAAAAAGGTGTGTCCTCGCAACTAAAAACTGAAACATCAACATGGGGAGGGGCGGATGGCAGTTTGGGAAGAGGTTCAGGTAGAGAACGGACACTCGGGAGGCCAGAAAACAGACAACAGACAACAGAAACAGGATCCAGGGAGGAGCAGACAGAGAAACGAGCCAGGAATAAAAAAAAGAGGAGGAATCGAGAGCAGAAGACCCATAGGACCAAGAGCACAGCCATTATGAAACCCCACGGTGGAGCCTACAGAGAGAGGAGCCATAGAGGAGAGATGGCTGCCGACTCCAGGGGGGTGACCGGCGGCGGCGGAGCAGGATGAGGAGGTGCCTGATTTGGAGAGAGAACCAAAGAGCCAGGGTGATGCTGAGTATCCGGAAGGCCTGTGCGGAGAAGATGGCACCGGCAACCGATGCAGAGATGGGGACCCTGAAGGCCACTGTGAAGCCTGAGTAACCAAAGAGTGAGGTGAAGAAGGAGGGAAGGAGGAGTCTGACAGAGCCAGAGGGATGGAAGGACGAGGCATAGCTGGAGAAATTAAATCCTGAGGCGGCAAATGGTCAAAGACAGACCAATGTGGAGCCAGAGGGAAGAGGGAGCCCTGTGGAGCTGGTGGACTGATGGGCCACAGTGGAGAGGATGGAGCTAGAAACCATCATGGAGCCGACAGGTCAACGGTGGAGTCCAATGTGGAGTCCGGGACTCAGAGATTGAAGGCGGAGATGAGGGATCCTCATCTAGCCATGACACTGATGGAGACTGAAGAAATTGCCAGGAGAAATTGGTGGAGACAGCAACGGGTGGGAAGGTGGGCGTTCTTTAGTCTCCTCCGGAATTAATTCAGGAGGGCATTCTTGAGGAGCAAGCACTGGGGGGCACTCTAGAGGACAGTCTCTGGAGGTACGGGCATTTGGAGGATTGGGAACACCATCTGGGCTAGACGGAAGCAGCAGGAACCCAGGAGTTGGAGCTCCACTCCACGCTTTCGCACCTGGTTTGACGTCATAGGCTTGGGTTCCTTTATCAGCACAGCCTAATTCATTTGTTATCTTCTATAGTAGTTGTCACATAATGGTATTGCGGAGAAAACTCAAGGAGAAGGAGTTCAACAAAAGTGTTTTTTATCAATCCACACAATGATAAATTCAAACTTAAGAGATGCAAACACACGTAACATCAAGGAAGGATAAAGTAGACCAGACAACCTCACATTGAACAGACTAAAACTTATAAAGGGTAACTAATGCGGGTAATTAACGAGACACACCTGAACTAAATTAATAACTAACAGAAGACAGAAACAAGGGCACACAAAGAGCACATGGGGCATGGAAAAAAAACAGCTGGTCAGGGAGACGACCAGCTAAAACCAGCTACTTCCAGCTTAAACCAGTGAAGATCTGAAGCACACTGCAACTGCTTGAGCAAAAAATTGTATTGGAATGTTTTGAGCATTAAGCTCATTGGCTGCTGATACAGAAAGAAACCAATCATCTGCACTGTGTGAACGATAATGTCATTACATCAGATAAAGTTAAAACCTATCAGCCTGCACCATCTAGAGTTTTATGACAAAACTTTGGATTTGTATTTAGTGTAAAATGGTAACTCAACCAAATTTTTTATACCAGAGAGAAATAGAAAAATTAAAACATTCAAATGTGCTTTCTGTAATACGGCATAAGATTTTCTGTCAAACTGTTACCTTTCATAACCTGAGCCTCTCCTTACTTTAAAAGACAAGTGTTTTCACTGAAGCCTGTTGTGCTGGCAAATCTTTTATCAAAAAAGGTTCAAAATCTTCCAAGTTTCAAAAAGGAACAGACATCTACACAGCCCCCGCTCACGACTGAACCGCCTTATGTTCAGAAAAATTCTTAAGCGTCTTTACCATGCCCGCTGGGAAATTTGCAAAAACCATCCCCGACAAAAAGCGAAAGAGGATGAACGCAGAGTAAAAGCACAACAAAGTAGAGGGGGTTAGACAATCAATAAATAAATGCTTCAAAGGAGATACCTGGGAGAGCGGTGGGGATCGCTCCAAACAAGAAAAAAGGGATATAGAGAAAGGGGAGAGAGAGAGAGAGAGAAATTGATTTTCTGTAATGGTTTCTGTGCCACACTCTGACACGATTATGATTTAGCTTCTCTTATTGGCACGGATTCAGGCCATGGTCAAAGCTCATCACTCACATTAATTAAACTACACAATCAATTGCTTGTTTAAGAAAATCGCTATTATACTGCATTCATATTCTTGACAGAATCTTCATGAAGCCAGTTTATTATCTTTTAGCATATGCTACAGATGGGATTTTATCTCTTGAGTCTCGAGCCTCGACTTAAAGTCATCCGTCTTTTGCGCTGAAGGATTTGGTTGACAAATATATCAATTCTGGAGAATTCCGGAGTCAGATTACGTTGTTTGCCAGGTAGAAAGCGAGATAAACCCAAAGCGAATAACATCTGCTTACGTTGCAGTCTGCCTCCTCTGTTGTTTACTTCTTTGACATTCTTCTCATAGGTAACAATTCAATCTAAAAGCCCCTGTAACCCCTCACCTTGCCTAAGGACACCCACCGCACCTTCGCCCAGGAAGCAGGTTCGCCCCTCGGGCTGCTGGGTTTTTTCAATCAGGTTAGTCCTTTCCCTCAGACATGCCAACATGACAGCTGACCTTCACAAAAGTATAGCCTTGGCCTTTTTCTCGGCAGAAAGTGGTTTTACTGTTATCCGGTGATGGAACGTTTTAGCCTCCGAAAAAGGAAAGGCGGAATGGACTGAGACGAGGGGCGAAAGAGCACCAGAGAGTGACAGAGAGAGACCGATAGATGGAGAAAAAGAGAGCGGTCTGGAGAATGATTAGCCTAAAACCGGCTTCCTTTTTGCTCAAAATTGGTCTCTTGAAATTGCACTTTTCTCAAATTGCTTGACAGCCACTTCTTCTTTAGGAGATGTTGTTTTGAGAGGAAAAATACATCATACAGTTGGCTCTTTTGGCAAACTGCTGTAATTGTATATCGAGTGGCCTTCTGTTTAGAGTGCACCTAAGACAATAGGTCAAACACTGTCTTGAAGTTGAGGACCAGTGTGGGTGAATTAACTAAACGATTGAGAAAACTCTTGCATTTTATAACCTGTACTTATAACCTCTACAGTACTGTAACCAGCTACCGTTACCGCCCAAATAGTGCTGCACTATTAATTGTACTTAAAAAATGGAGGAGTCAGCATTGATCTACTGAAGCAGGTGATAAACCATTAAAAAAAAAAAAATACATATACGTATGTATATTGCCATTCTTTTGATAGATTACTTCTACTAAGCAAAACTTTGCCACTATGTGTCAAGTGTTACCAAAGTTTTTTGTTACTAATGATGGCAGTATTTTATAAATAATCACTATTCATGGACAATACAATAAAATGTGGAAATCACATAATTTTGTATTTAGACTCTTGGCTAGCATTTTATTTAAATTTGATCTGGCGATGAAATGCATTGCAAAACACAAATATTATTAATTATCTCACAGCAGTGTCACATTTCAAGGAATAATTCGGGTATCATTTACTCACCTCCATGTTGTCTTTTTTGCAGAATACAAATTTTGAAGAACCAATAAGCTTTGGTGTTTGCTACATTTACATGCATCCAAATAATACAATAGTAATAAAATTGACGGATACAATCAGATTGACAAACCTTCATGTGAACACCTCTGAGTCTAACTGAGCTTGAATCAAATGAAATTTGGATTGGATTAAAAGAGGTATGAAAAAAAGATGCATGTGAATGTTTTTGAATACGACTATGTTCTTAATCTGATTATAACTCTTTCATGTTTCCAGGTACACAAACTACTTATAAAACATTAACAAAATACATTCTATTTTTATGCATTTTTGCTGACGCTTTTATGCAAAGCAGCTTACATTGCATTCAAGGTATCAGTTCTTGCTTTCCCGAGGGATCAAACCCATGACCCACTGTATAAGCTACAGAAAGGCATGTCAGATCCACAAAACAGTTCAGAAAAGTTTTGCATATATTTTGTTGTTAAAACAACAAAGACAACATAGCAAATGAACAGCAGCTAAAATTCATTCAGTTCAATTCCCCCAAGGTCTGACTGGTTTATAACTATTATAGTGTTCAGACTACTTTAATGATCTGACCCCACATGGGTGCTTTATTTTCATCAATGTCAATGCTACAAGAGAGGAGTATATGGATCTCTCTCACAGTGGACACTTGTTAGGGATTAAACAATCTATAGCACTCCAGATGTGACTCTAGTAGTTTCTGTCAGGCGGCAATTCCTGTGCAGAAGATTAAGGCTCACTGAAAATCATGTCAGTGTAAGGTCAATCGAATCCATCTCCAAAACACACTTACTGTCGCTAAATATCACGCTGAAAATATCAAAACATTGCCCGCAATCTAGCTCGGCAGATGTCTGCTTGTGTTTTGCTTCAGTACGGGGTAGTGGAAGAACGCAGATAATAAGCTTAACTGAAATGACAACACACATTAGGTTCAGCGACTGCACACTTTAGAAAGTTTTCCATATGTCTCAGCTAAATGTGCATTTTGTCCAGAATTGAGGGGAAAGCCGATGCAGGCTGTCGCTTTAGTACAAATATGGGCTGTTACTCATGAAGCTGCCCTTCGGCTATACTTCATTACTGACCTAATGAGCCCAAACAAATGAGTAGAGAGCTCCAGCCCCGCTAACAACATACAGCACACTATAACCTCCCTGAACACTGCATGACGATAGTGTGCGCTGAATGAGTAACTCGGGTTGCTATTCGGGCAGATTTCGGTGGCTTTATATATTTTATTTGTTTTTAACTGTGTCCCCTAGCACATGAATGGCCTTTGAAATATAGTACAAATTGTCAAAAAAAGTTTTCTTTTTACATTAGCAAAAAATTGCTAGTAATTTTACATTTACTCGAATCCTCAGGAGTGAATCCTCCGCATCAAGATGTTTGATGAAAAAATTAATAAATTAGTGCTGTCACATTCAAAATGAATGTTTGGTTTGCATAATATATGTGTAATGTGTATACTTATTATGTATATAAAAAAACTTATTTTGGATGCAGTTAATCGCAATAATCGTTTGACAAAACTAACTTTATAGCTTTAAATATATTACTTATATATTTATTTATTTATTTACCTTGAACTCCTCTATATGTAGTTCAAACTGTAAAGAATGGCAAAGCAAAGCAAAGCCAAGGTCATAGTTTTGATTCCCAGGGAATGCATGAATTGAGGAAAAAAGTATAGCTCAAATGACAAATGTTTTGATAGGATTTTTATATAGATAGATAGATAGATAGATAGATAGATAGATAGATAGATAGATAGATAGATAGAAAGATAGATAGATAGATAGATAGATTGATTGCATGGAAAATATTTATATTGAACTGTCTCATATTTATATAATGCTATGTTCAGATTATTAAAAAAAAAAACATTTATCATCTGAGGAAAGAAATGTGTAAAATGACCTTATATAACAAAAAGAAAAAAAGTGGAAATATGCTAGTCAATTCCCTAATATGCTAAACCACTTTGCACTGCTGAATGTGTCTTCAAAATATATCTAAATCCACCCCACTTTAGCATAAAATAGCACATACATTTTCCAAAAAATTATTTTCAGGCACCCCAAATTCATAACTCAGCTATTGCTTCCTACTCAGCACGCATCTCATCCCAGACATTCCCTTCTTTTTGTCCAAGCTCCCAGAAATCCTTTGAAAGGTCTAACTCTGCTGCATTACGTTCACCCCCTTCTCAAACACTGTATTAGCCCAATTGGCATTACCCTCAATAACACGAAGTACAGCGATTCATGTAAAGGCAGTTTTTGAGTGGGACATGCCAGGACCAACACTTGTTAAAGCTCAGAGCTTTTTAGAGGCTCCTTTTTCATCTTGACTTCACAAGCCAGTTGAGGGAAAGACTCTAGTGGCAGATGTTGGCTACATCAGAAACAAACCGAGATGATGTTGGTTGGAATGTAATGACAAAAGTTCGGTGACATCCATAATTTAGGCCTGCTCATGAAACATGCACAGGGATGCTAATGAGATGATACAGTTTCCTGCATTTTTGCTTATATGTTAGCTTTTCAATATATGCTGTTTCTTCTAGTGGTTGTGTATCAGCTGAATGTTTTGGCTTAACATATTCTAGCCTCATTTGGCAATAGATTGCAACCAACTCTGATGTTTTCATTCATTCAAAAACCCAGTACTGCCCTCTGGAGTATATATTCCCATCTAATTCTACATTTTGTCGCAAAATTTGTATAGACATTTATTCCCACTCTGTAAGAAAATCACTTAAATGTACTGTAAAAAAAACAGGCAAGCTGTGGCAGCCAGAGTTTTACTGTAAAAATAAGGCAGTAATGTTTTACGTTTTACAGATATAACTTACAGTTAAATTTACAGTTAAATACCATTTCAGTAACTGATATATAATGAGAAAGTCACATGATGAACCAAAGTCTATCACAAGCTTTTAAAAACTGCTCGTTAATACTAATTTCTAATCAGCCAATCAAATGGTAGCAACTCAATCCATTTAGGCATGTAGACATGGTCAAGACAATCTGTTGCACTTCAAACCGAGCATCAGAAGGGGGAAGAAAGGTGATTTAAGTGACTTTTAAAGTGGCATGGTTGTTGGTGCCAGAAGGGCTGGTCTGAGTATTTCAGAAACTGCTGATCTACTGGGATTTTCATGCAACCATCTTTAGGGTTTACACAGAATGGTCCGAAAAAGAGAAAATATCCAATGAGCAGCACTTCTGTGGGCGCAAATGCCTTGTTGATGCCAGAGGTCAGAGGAGAATGGCCAGACTGGTTGGAGCTGATAGAAAAGTAACTCAAATAACCACTTGTTGCACGCAGAAGAGCATCTCGAACCTTGAGGCGGATGGGCTACAGCAGAAGAAGACCACATCGGGTGCCATTCCTGTCAGCTAAGAACAGGAAACTTACAATTCGCACAGGCTTACCAAAATTGGAAATAGAAGATTGGAAAAACGTTGCCTGGTCTGATGAGTCTCGATTTCTGCTGCAACATTCGGATGGTAGGGTCAGAATTTAGCGTCAACAACGTGAAAGCATGAATCCATCCTGCCTTGTATCAATGGTTCAGGCTGGTGGTGGTGGTGGTGTAATGGTGTAGGGAATATTTTCTTGACACACTTTGGGCCCAATAGTACCAATTGAGCATTGTGTCAACGTCACAGCCTACCTGAGTATTGTTGCTGACCATGTCCATCCCTATAACTCGCAATGTCATAAAGACCGAATTATCTCAGACTGGATTGTTGAACATGAGAATGAGTTCACTGTACTCAAATGGCCTCCACAGTCACCAGATCTCAATCTAATAGAGCACCTCTGGTGGAATGAGAGATTCGCATTGTGGATGTGCAGCCGCCAAATCTGCAGCAATTGCGTGATGCTATCATGTCAATATGGACCAAAATCTCTGAGGAATGTTTCCAGTATCTTGTTGAAGCTATGCCACAAAGGATTAATGCAGTTCTGAAGGCAAAAGGGGGTCCTACCCAGTAATAGTAAGGTGTACCTAATAATACACAGTAAAGAGCAAAATCTTAAGACCAGGGAAAACATTACAAGTATTTATATTTTATGCGGGTATATTGTAATCAGGTAAATACTGCTTCAAAGTGGCAAAAGAAAAAACAGGATCAAGAGACAAAAAATAAAAAAGCATGCATTTAAACTTTACATTTTTTAAACTTTTAAAAATTTAAGTTTAAGACTTTCCTACTCTGTAAAAATCACTTAAAAAGTTAAAAAGTTAAAACCTACACAAAAATATGGCTTTCATTTCATTGTTCTTCAGACAGTAACACTTTTATGATTTCCTGATGGCAAATACAAAAAAGTCTTTCTGTCTTTGAGTGTGGCAATTCCTAAAAGATCCTGAGAGAGATGAGACAAAAAAGTTGTAGAACCAAAAAAGACCAGAATGGTCCAAAAGACCAACCTTATTCTCCTTGAAAAAGTTCTTAATCTGGTGGTTGTTGTGAACTTCACTGTTGTTCTGTCATTATCACTCAGACAAGGTCCTCAGTCGAGAGGGATGCCCCTGCAACATGTCACATACTCCACTGCTGTTTGACGCCCCTGCACAACCTGAAGAAGGAAAAACCCTTTTTTTTCACAGATGCCGTCTTATGGTTATTGGGCTGCAGTCAGCATCAATAAGGGCCTTGGGTCGAGGATCTTCACAGACTGCCAGTCAGATCCAGAGCAAGTGATTTTTTTTGGGGGGGGGGTCTACCACTACCACTTTTTTGGTCCATAACTCTCAGAATCTTTTGAATCTATTTGAACTAATGCAACTCTTCTTAATACCGTCATAATGATGCCACGGCTATAGAAACCATAAATATTATACAGTATAAGAGAATACAGTATAAGAGAGTCCTGCATCACAGACAGGTATCTCATGTAACATTAATGCTAAGCTAGAAACCCAGTTAATACAATTCAACAAGTTGTCACAGCTGTGCAACCAGTGGGCTAACTTCGTCACGACGGCCTCCAGGCTATGACGGAGCCACCCCTCCCCCCGCATTTAATAACTGAGGCAAATTTATGGATTTATTCACTGCTGTGAAAATGCTCGGCGTGATTAATATTGTATTATTAATACTTCTATACATATAATAATATAGTAACTTGGACGCCACTCTGCCACACAGGCCTCCAATGATACAAATACAGTCCACTCTATGTGCTTACATCACATTCGATCGAATTTATACCTTACATAAAACAAATTACATGTGATTGCATGTGTCATTAAAATAATTAATACAAGGTGGTGAAGAAAAGCGCAGTGCTTATCCTTAAGCCGAGTCCCATTAATTCTACAGCTTGACTCGGAGACTGAGATATTCTTAAACTTGAAACATAAATGTGTTATATCTTGCAAATAAAAAATCAGAGTACAGCGCATATAGCAATAAAAAGTCAAAACCTATCATCGTGATTTTTCGTCTTTCCCCAGTGGTGGTTGTTTTTTGGGAGGTTTTTAGGTCATTTCAGTACTTCAGTATGTAGACTTACAGAAGGCGAATATTATTTAGACTGCACTGAAAATCTACAATAACACACTGTACGCGGCATATACTGTATGAAACTTGAGAAGCAACAATAATACTGTGAAAACAAATATGATTTAAAGCAGCGCTATTTGCTAGCTTTGAATAGTACGCTCTCTGATCATCCAATCAAAGAACGAGAAAATGCTGGCGTAATCGTAAAGCCTCCTAGATGGCTCTGGAGCTGCCAGCTCAAAAAATGATTGTAAGATACAGGAGCCTGCGCAGCTGATTCTAAAGGCCTTAGGCAGATTTCTTTTACCCTGGCAATACGATTGCTAAAATGTGATTGGATAAAAGTTCTATTATAAACATTACTAATATAAACAAACACTACTGGAAGCAGTGCAAACCAAGAGAAAAGCTATTAAACAAAGAGAATAGATTATTGGAGATCATTTCATACACATTCATGGAAAAATAAAGTAAAACAAAGTCAGGGATTCTGATCATATTTAGGCCAGCAGACAAGGCTTTGCTGGCCCTGACGGCCCACCACCGCTCAAAGACAGAAAGACGTTTTGTCTTTGCCATCAGGAAATCTTGACAGTGTTACTGTCTGAATTACAATGACATGAAAGCCACATTTGTGCAGATTTTAACTTTTTAAGACTATGGTCTTTTGAACTTTTGATCAGCTGATGAACGGCCTGTTTGGGTTTAAATGCAGTTTTTTAATACATTTTGGTTTTTAATAAACATTTGTTAATTTACATTAACAATAAACAATAATTTAACAACATTAGGTGTAACATACAACATTAATGTACACAACTGATGAGAAATAAACTAAGACTCAAAGCTGTAATTTTAACAAAAAGACATAAAAATGAAATATGGAATTCTGTGAATGTCAGTTTACGGCTATTCAGCATAACTGAATGTTTCGCAAAGAGCTTGATTGACAGGAGATCTGAACAATCAGAAGGCGTGTATTATGTATTGCCACTGCTATCCGCCATCTTTGCCCAACATCTACAGTCTTCATAAAAATACCACTGGGTAAAAAAGACTGAGTGAACTGAGACTTTTTCAATGCAAGTAAATATAAAAATGCGTGTAGGGTCAAGCTGTGCTCTCCCTGGTTGCCACGGTAACGGTAATAAGCTCTCTATGCATGGATTTCAACACTGAAGTTCTGTGTTAAACAATAAAATAATTTGTTAAAATGTCTGCTTATATCATTTTATGGACACAATCCTGTGAACTTCACCCAGATCAGGAGCTGTTTGTGCTCTCGTCTGTTTTCAATGCAGCTAAGCTCGCGTTGCTTCATGTCATCTTCCCACTCATTAAACAATGACAGGCTCTTTACTGCAAAAAGACAGACACTGCAACACTCTGAAGTAATGAAACCGCTTTTAAAACCATTTGCACAAGTTTCATGTTACACCGTTGGTTCAGAAAATATGTAAATGCCTATATGCCCAGCAGCCGTCGCTGTATCCCTTCTAGCCTTAACCACAACTCAGACAGAAAAGACGATTAGCTTTGGTCGACTTAAACTTAATAAGGTGTGTTCTGCGATAAAAAAAAAATACCTTGAAGTAAATAAATTTTCACTTCGTACTTGAAGTGATGAAGTGATCTGTCACAACACATTAAAGAGTCCCAAAACATATAAAGATATATATAGTACAATATATATAGTTATAGAATTTATTTAAAAAGGACAATTTAAAAGCTGAGAGTCATGAGACCTTGTTTAATATCAGAAGTAACATGATCTGTCTTCTCTGTCAGTGTGTTGTCAGTTTTCTCTTTGCTCTGCGACGTATTTTACACTGTGTGAGAACACGTGAGTAGTATGAGAGCTGTATTGTTTGTCGCTCAAGGCAACAGTAACTAAGGAGGATGGGTCTTTGCAAACGGTCAATTATATGTTCCAAAAATGGTATACTGCTGTAAAATTACATGCAATGCCCAATACAGTTTTTCACTGTATATAGTAGGGAAACTCACTGTTAACCATTTAACAGGTTTTTACTGTAGCATTATTACAGTTTACCATTAAATTCATTTTAAGTGTCATTTTAAAAGTCATTTTTAGTGTTTAATTAAATCTGCTAAAGTAAAAATAATGTACGTTTTATATATGAAACACACTATTTCTATATTTAATTAGAACTATGTTAATTCAATAGAAATTGTGCGTGATCTCTATTTAAATAACATCGTATATGTATAAGGTTGTGAGATTAAGGACCCTATATCTAAACGCAAAATCTAAAGCACGTGACGCAGGTGCACTCAGGGCATGCCCAAATCCACTTTTGCTATTTTAACGACGGCAAAACAATCTGTGTGCCCGGGCATCAAAATGGGTTTCCCTTTATCTCTTAATAAGTAATCCATTTATTTTGGGGGGTAACATTCCCTTTAAGAGTGAGCTGAGCTTGCGTAATGGCGGATCGATATTTACATGGTGGAATTTGCTGGCGAAAAAGCTGAACACTTCTCAAGCAAGGCCAAACTATAGCCCGAACCCATAGAACTCCCCCCATCCCAAGCATAGAATGAGAAATGAATGAAGGAGGCATGCCAAAAACAGTCGAAATACAGGGGTAAGTCAGCTATTTCTATACAAGTGATGAGCTAAACGAGTAACACATATCTGATTGTGCTCCTTCCGAAGCATCATTTAAATTGGCATGGGATGGTGGCATGTCATTGTCTTCATAAGTGAGTGACTGAATCATTCATTCAAATGATTTGTTTCAAACTAATCATTCATTCAGTTATAAACGAGTAGGTCAGTGAATCATTTAAACGATTCATTTAAAAGATTCATTCAGTAACAAAACACCACTGTGTGTTACTTGGACATGTGCAAATGACTTGCATTTCACTTGCTTTATTAAATGCATTGTATATTTTTTTTTGTATGTTTTTCTACTTGTTATTCATAGCACGGCCTATCTGTTATCAGGTAAAATTTTTCAGTCCAGGTTAGTGATAGACTAATCTCCCAAGCTTCACTCCCATGCTCAGACTTTCATCTCAACTAGACGTCTCCCCTTGCCGAGCAGATACAAAGAAAGAGCTGGCCGAAAGACTCAGGCCCAGAGGAGGCCACTGTCAGGATGTGTTAACCTCACAGAGGTTGTTGGCTTTTCTTTGCTCTCAGAGGTGAAGGGGCTTTATGCTGCAGATATAGTTCTGTTCCTCTCTATGTTTAATGAAAATTCTGACTCGGACAGAAACCGCAGTATTGCGTTTCTGTCCGCCTCAGAGTCATAAACCCAGGGGATGAAATCATCGAAGCTGCTGAAGAGTATAGAGTACGTCACATTTGTTCTGAGGAGAATTCGCCAGAAATGGTAGCGTAGATTTATCACCCGATTAACCCCCCGAAAAATATGAAAATGAGGTACCTGTACAAACAACATAATATTTCAGTACTTAAAAAAAAGAGCTTAATATTAAAAAAATAAAATAGTGAAGAGTTCATGAAACAGAAGTTGCAAGCATATGTGAAAGAAAAATGGCTACTTAAAAAAAAATAGGGCAGGACTTTGTGTCTACTGGGAATTGATTAGAGTTTGAAAGTTCCATTTTTATATAATTTCCAGTAGATAGTTTTATATTAATATTTTCAATTAGTCTTTATTTTTCTGTTTTCTATTTTCATTTTACTTTTATTAAAAGTTCAAGTAACTTTGATGTGTTTTTGTCATTTTTATTAGATTTATTTATTTGAGTTTTTAGTTATTTTAAATTACAATTATTATTATGATTAATGTTGTTGTTGTTACAAAATATATTGTTACTTCCCTGATCCACATACTGTTATGGGCTGTGTGTGCTGTATTTGTCCCGCTTGTCCTGCAAAAGTTTTTATTTCCACGTGTATGCGTGTGTGTGTCCTGAGCAATAAATAAATAAATAAATAAATAAAAGATCAAACCTTCTTTTAGAAACCCTTGGAATAAGGGTCAAGCAAATGGTTAGTCTTCATCCCGACCAATGATATGGCTTGAGCAGGATTCCTATTGTGGTATAAAGGGATTTTTCTTTTACCCTTTCCACTACAAGTGTGTAAAGAAGGTAATGTGATCTCAGTGCACCCACCATCTCTGTCAGCCTGTCCTCTGTGACCTCGTGATAAAAAAAAAAAAATGTTCAAATAAAACTAGAAAGTGAAAGAACCCAAGAGAGAATAAGCAAGAGAGAGAACTGAAAGAGAGGTGTATGTAAAACAAACACACACACACACACACATCTCAATCCCAGGAAGCGGTGCATGAAATATAGAGCCGTCCTACTTTCTAAAGGTTGTAATTAATGTAATGCCCCATCCGCGATCCTCCCCGCGCCATTTCCACCCGACAAACGGGAGGATCCTGTTAGCTCTCTACTAATCCAGCTCAGGGTGGCACGGTTCCCAGATCATCAGAGCGGTTGGACACAGAGAGATTACCGCTAACTGAGGAAATGCGGGCCAGGCCTGTGACATGGGTGCGTTTTTTACACACATCCACGTCTTCTTATACACGCTAATGCCAACCTTACAGTGCTCTCTAACCTCAAACCAACTCTGAAATGTCACTTTTTAGATGTTTAATCCGGTCTTCGAAAGGAACAGGTTCATAAACTGTATATTAGCTGTATATTACAACACACTAATGTATATAATGCACTTTTATTGTTGTATTACGCCTAATGTTGTTCTTTAAAAGGCTGCTGATGACTATTAATATTTTTTCCCCCTCCTTTGCATGTCACGATGACTTTGCCTAGTCTAAAGCAGCGATACATGATTCTTCTCTACCAGAATGCTTCCGCAGCAGTGAGGTGTTTCGCACCCCCCGTAAACTCAATGTAAAATATCTCCATGGTTTGATTTAACAGCAATTAGTTATAGTGAAATTCTGTGTCCGGAATGCAATATGAATGCACAATCAGCTCAGACTTGACCATTTTCTGTCATAAGATGTGAAATTACTATAAAAAAATGAACATGTTTCATTTGATGTCACCGTTATTGTGATTGGTGTTCCATTTTGCTTGGAAGCTGAACCTGATTTACACTTAAGCTTCGTTTTCTCTCAAACGGTGTAGATTGAGTGCGTTTTTAATGTAAAACTGCAAGATTCAGGGCAGTGCTCTGAAACAAATGGAAGGTCTACAGACGCATATCAGAGACAAATGTATAGCACCTTTCTTTATTGTTCTCACGTTGATCATATCTTATACAATTGTTTGAAGGCACAGCTGTAATCACAGAAGCTTTTAAACCATATTTTGTTAATTGCATTGCTCGGTTTTTTCGTTTTCTTTTTTTCCTGAGTGAAGCTTTGAACTTAAGGGAGTCAAACATTTTTTCAAGTCAAAGGGAGTTTGTTCTTTGTGTCTCAGATTTGGCTGTATAATTACTGACTAAAGATTTATTTTTATATATATGTTTTAGCTGTGATGAAGCTGAAAAATAACAATTCAGGCATACAAGAGTGTCTGTTGGTGGGTGAATTTTGTTGTACTGAAAGATGAGCTTGGAGGTAATTTTCTGCTAAACATGATCCTGCTTAAATTCCATTGGGGATATCCATTTTCCCCTTTCTTTCTTTTTTCTTTCTATCTTTTTGTTTAACCCCGTTTAGTGAGCACTATGTACTGTAGAATATTTATGAAATAAAGTATCTTTGATAAAATAATAAGAGAAAAAGGATGGGGAAATACTTTCATATGGCCACTCTGTACCAGAATGGAAAATGTTCCAAAAGTTGTTTCTTTATTTAAATATTTATATGCATTTATACCATTTAAATACAATAATTACCATTTCCTTTAATTGGTGTTATACAGCAAAATTACATTATTTTTTAAAAAAAGGGTTGTGAACAGCTGTGTTTTTGCAATTTTCATAAAACATGTTCAAAAGTTCAAACCACACGTGTGTTATTTATATCATTTTAAAAGTGTAAATATTCCAAATGAGAAAGTTCGGAGTTGCAAAATTAGAAATCAATCTAATTAAATCAAATCTAATTAGCTTGTCACAACACAGTTTTGCCGCATTTTTACATTGTATAAACTCACAGCATACATATTTAGTAAATATTTCTCTACTATTAGAATTCACTGCAGTGTGTGTTACATGATTCATGTTTGCATTTCCAGAACGATTCATCCTAAGTTGCCATTCTTTAGAGATGTGTAAAGAGTTTTCAAAAAGAAATGTCTATTAGCAACTCATACCAATCTGTCAGAATAACAGCATGTTATTGATTACTTCATTAACCTTGGCATTGACCAAACAGCATCCAGAATCAGAACTATCTGTTTTATAATTCTCTACATTTCCCTAATCTCTCCTTTCTTTATTAACACAATGCTTTCTAAAAGAAGTGCTTCTTCCGTCGCGCACAGGACAACCTTGAAATGAAAAAAGCAAATAAGATGGGAACATCAGAGGGCCGCTCAGCACGATACAAAAGTGTTGGAGGAGGTCTCCTCCGCCAGCCCGGCTGTGAGGTGTCGTAATCAATTGAATGTTCCGCTGAGGAGAAACCCCCGAAGGCCCTCCATACCCAGCCAGAAGTAGGCCGCCGTGAACTTTCTGCAACGCTGCCCTCCAAGACATGTGTCTTAATTAAAACCTGGGAGTTGTTAGGTCTTCCAACTTTCTCCTTCTCTCCCCCATTGGCAGTCTAGTGCAGTTCAGCCTCTCTAAGGGCCCGGAAAAGGGGCCTCTGGAGGGAACGCTCGGGTCCGGGTCTGTCAGTGACAGGAAGCCGCTGGCATTTCCAGTCTCTGTAATCATCTGCTTTGGTTTGCAGAAAAGTTCACATGAATAAACTAAAGAAGATAAGTTGATGAGATCCACTCTTAGAGGTCGTTTCTTCTTGTATACCCGAAACCGTAGCCTTTCAAGTGAAAGGCGGAGGTCGAGCTCAGCGAGAAGACTGAGGTCAAACATATATACTCTCTTTTCTGTTGCTTTATGAACTCGAAAGCAATACGCTCCTCCGTGATGACCACAGCTCTGCATGCTGCTGGAATAAAAGAACACATAAACGGAGGCAGTGATGTTAAATCAAGTTGTCAGCGGACATAAAGTTGCCTCTGGTGCTTGAATGAGCCCCGGGCGTTTTTGTTGTGAATTTGAAGAGCTCGGAAGCTCATTTGCTAGCTTGTTACTCTACAATGCACCAATCAGTTAAAAGTTCATTGGCATTGAAAGATCATTAAGTCCTGTTAGACGACGTAGGTGTTCGGATTCGTTATAGTGACTAAAAGGGCTTTAAAGTGTTGTCTTCTGAAGTCTGTGTTCAGATTATCAAATCCAATAGGTCAATGCACCATACGGGCTCCTTTTTGCTTTTGCTGCTTTTATCCCTGGGAATTTTTTTTATTCAGTATTCTTTCAATAGCCATTAGTCACTGATTAACAGTATAAGGAAGTCCTGAAGAGACAAGCTTTGATTTTCGTTCTTTTGATGGGCTTTTTCGCCACAGTTTTTGCACGTATATTTAAATCAAGCTTATTAGTTTGGGAGTTGCTTTATGTTATCGCCATCATGCAGTTTAAACATGTTACACACATGGCATTTAATTTAATATATATTGCGCTAATTTAAAAAAGGATATCGCATTATTGCACATAAACCATCCTAGAAAATGACTACATTTTCAAGCACTCAATGACAATTTACGGCTCAAAATGAAATACAAGTACAACATAGGCTAGCAACAAATATAAAATAGTCTGAAATTGAAAATTCGTTTTTAAATGCAATTTAAAAGTAGTAATAAATTTTTTTCTACTTTGAGTATAATTAAAATGGCAATACTTTTATTTTATTTGAGTACAATAAAACTAAAGTATTCAACTTTGCTACATTTATTTTTCACCAAAAGTACAAAGTGAAAAAAAAGACAAAGGAAAGCTGCCGATGGAGAACGGAGCGAGACAGTGCCGGGGTGGAGCCCTTCGCTTCAGCCAATAACAGACAGGTCTGACTGAGGTGCAAAACCAATCAAAACTTCCGGTTTAGTTGCGGGGGCGGGCAGTGTAAACTGCGCTTTGCTTTGACTGTCGGTCTCTAGTGTTGTCGTTTCAAATCTCACAGGGTTTCAATAGTTTAGTGAATGTGAAATATGCTCTGATTTTAACACAATATAAGTGAATAGAAACTCGGCTGATAGAAGGACGCCGTTATTTCATGGATGGATGGAACAAGAACAATGTAAATTTTCAGTTGAATGGTAAAAAAAGCGCCCTCTTTAACAGTGCAGCTAAACTAAATGTACGAAGGTAAAATAACTTCAGCACTATCAACAACAATAAAATAAGACCGCATACATTTTTACATACATCTGGCTGATAGATAAAAACCACAATGTATCTTAATGACAAGTCCGAAGTCAAAAAACACTACGACAAATCAGACAAACCGGAAGATGTAGGCGATTGATTGCTTACCGCTGACTGGACCAGACATCTGCCAATCAAAGTGCGCAGGAAGTTATTACCTGTGTCCCAATTCGTAGGCTATGTACTTCGAAGGACCCATTTGAATGCAGATTATGTCATGGCGACGCAACGAATAAAACAAAGACTTGCTGTGGTACAAAATAAAATGATTTTTTACAAATATTATGAGGACTGAAGTTGTGAGAAAATGCTAATTTCCAGCACAGAAGAACCTGCTGGTGGAATGCAGATCATTTAAAAGGTAATTTGGATGACTCAAAAATTCTAAGCCACCTACTGATCCGTTCTTCGAAGGCTGCATTCCAAGGCTGCTTGATTCACCGCGGCTCGGCGAAGTCTGCCGTTATTCAAACGCCCTCCGTTTCTCAGCCTACCCTATCCCAGAATTCACAGCGCGCCGGTGAAGGTTCTATGTGTACATTTTCTTCTATTTGTTTTTTTGTATTATAAATTGATATGTGTTAACAAAAGACAAGAAGAAATACCGGAAATTGTTTATTTTTAAAAAAAACAAAATAAATTGTTCTTTGTTTTTAGTACTTTCAGTGACTACCAATAACGGGGAAAAACTTTGCATTTGAAACCTTAGTTAAATTTTTTTTATCTTTAATACTTGCAGTATCTCCATTAAATAAAGAAAACACATCATGCCCTTGTATTAACGTTACTGCTTCACTACTGTATATATTTCATTTTACTTTACATTATACTTAATTTTAATATGCTCAAGGTTGTTACATTTAAAATATTTTAACCTGCTAACGTTTATTGCTAGAATATTAACAAATAGTTGATAGCAGTTTCTATTTGAGCAAAAGAAACAACAATTATTACACAGTTGTCAGAATTTATTGGTGAATTCAAATATTACATTTAATCATAAACTTAGTGAATAATTTGGGTCTTGCAATACAAAGAGATGCACTATAGGATGCCCGAGTGGCATTTCAAAGATGGCCGCCGAGTGACATGACTGGTCTTAAAAAGACAATTATTATATATTGTTATATATAATTATTGGCACATAATGGCATTGTCGGTTTTCAATCGAGAGAGAAAAACGCGTCCACCCTGTCATTCCTCAGTCTACTCAGTATCCGCTCAATGAACATGCATCTCCTCATATAGTAGCCTACCGTTCATGTTCAAAGTACGCCCAAATAACAAAGCTGAAAAGCTTCCTGTTTAATGGAAATTCTTAAAAATGAGCAAACAATACATTTATTACAGTGTTTATCAATCTGTCTTAATGTTAGTTAATGATAATACAGTTGTTAGTTCATGTTCATTCGGAGTGCATTAACAAGCACAAATGCTGATAATCCTTAATGCTGCATTGATAAATATTGAAATTAACGTTAACCAATATTAATAAATGAATTAAACTATTGTTCATTATTAGTTAATGTTATCTATAGTAGTTAACTAATGTTAACTTATGAACCCTATTGTAAAGTGGTAGCATTATTAAGATAGCCTAAATTCTGTCCAGTTTTGTTACTTTGAGTAAAAGTGTGGTTATTTTAAAGGTTTTCTTTCTTTTTATTCAGTATCATTACAATTGTGTTAAATAAAAAAATCTTACAAAATGATTCAGTATTATTTAATAAAATAATAAATAATCATTACAAAGCATTTTTCGGTTTTTGAATGTTCAGTCAGTTACATACAGAAAAATAAAAATAAATAAATAAATATAAATATATATATATATATATATATATATATATATATATATATATATATATATATATATATATATATAATTTTGTATATTAAAAATGTAAATAATATGCTAATAATATATAATAAATAATTTATTTGATTTATTTCTCTCTGTTAATTACAAAAAAAAACAGTAGTTTATTTATCTCTGAGTTTGAGTTGTGCAAAAGCTATTGCATATCTCCACCGAATTTTGGTTTGACATCCATTGTTATGAAAAAAACCTTGTGTTTTCTTGATCCTTGTTTTATTTAGTTGAACATATACCTGGGTTCAAAACTGCAATCGCAGCTATTGTCACAATTAGTGCTCTTTCAAATCTAACTGAATTACTGTGACAGAGTCTTTTATTATTAGTTTCACTAAATACACAAGGTGAAATAGTGCAAATAAAAAGAAATAAAACAATTTTGAACAATTAAACAACCCAGTGACCTGTTCTGTATCATTTCTACAGGAAAATAATTAATCATCAGTGCAAATTATGGTTAACAAAGGCTTCCACCGAAGCAGGTCTTTTAATTACAAGGTTGTGGAAACATGCGTTCCACATTAGTGCAGCAATATGGAATTAATTCAAGCATATTTATCAAAGTGATAAGCCATGATTGGTTTTAATTGGTTTCAGTGCCTTCCTCATCTCTTTTCCATCTTACCAACATCCCAAAGCTGCGTTCCAAGAATAACTCAAGGAGTTGCAACAAACAACAGCAGCTTATAATTGATACAATAATTGTTTGTTTAATTACAGAAACACGCCGCCTGTTTGACAAATAGGAGAAAATCAAAATACCAATTTAAACCTTTCTATTTCCTTTTTGCTTGATCCGATATTCGGTGCCGTTATGTGAGGAGAAACAAATAACCATTTTCTTCTTATTCAGAGTCAGCATATACCAAAGTCTGAAGACTGGGTCAAAAGCCTGGCTGATTAAAAGTCAACAAGGTTTCTCCAGTGTGATTGGACAGCTCACAGGTGATTAGCAAAACATTCAAAACTCAGCCGTGAAATTCATCCGTTTTCTAGTCCACATACAGCAAGGGACTGAGAGTGACATTGCCAAAAAATATCATTAATAATAACAACGACTTGGTGAAGGAGATCAGCTTACGGCCATTTATCTAGAGATGACAGCCAAGGAAGCGCCGAGGAACATAAGTTTTATGGGCCTGGATGATGTTTTTACGCAGATGCTACTTGACATGCGGTTCACGACGAGGGTTAGCCCCAGACCATCAAATTATGTGGCTATTCTTGTAATCTTCAATTTCTTCACGCTGCCATTTCCGAAAGCATGTCATATCCTTTGTGTCACGAGTATGAAGGCAAACCTGTGCGCGCTTTTAAAACAGGCGTCTGAATCCTGAGCAGTTTTGCTAGCGTAATGAGAAATTAGCCGATGGTGTTATCAATGTTGCTCGTACGTGACAAGGGCTTTCACTTATCTGGGAACGAATCGTGATTGGTCACCAATGATTCGCAGTTTAATCCCATAATCCACGAGGTCACATGATGTGCCGATAATAAGGGAAGCTCCTTCAGATGCATACAAAGGATTTCCGATTGTCTGGATACCAGAGGGAAAAAAAAGAGTGCGTGGTTCAAGTTTTAATTTTATTTTGACGATGATATGGCACTCTTCTCGTTTGTGGTCTTAACGCAACAAGTCGTTCTTTGGTGAAGCTTGAAGTTGCGCAGATAAAACTTCCCTCCAGACACTAGGGAATAGATATGGATCTCTCCTCCCGGTGTTTAGCTTTTAGCGGAAAAAAGGGATTACCTGCAGTGGCCCAAAAGCTCTCAGGCTCTTCGGAGTGATTCCCCTTCTAATCGTCCAAATTGAAAAAGTATTTATAGTCAATCTGGCGGCCTGTCTGGGACCAGATAATCAGATCTGGGACGTGCTTTTGTTGCGATTTGTTTTAGGTTGAAGACCCTCGTTCATGTGCACCTGCTAGTTTGGATTAAGTTGGACATTTTTCCTGAAAAATGCACTGCAACGATTGAAAGCGTAGCGAGTTTAGACCGAATAATGGATTCATTAATAAGATATCAGAGCTTTAGAAGTACCTGGTAGAATCAAAAGCTCATCAATCTATGCAATTTTCTGTAGAAGATGTTATTAGTGCAAAGCTGTTATGTTTGCTTGTGCAATCGCTAAGAAGGTACTAGAGTGTTACCGCTGTAAATATCTGCTTGGTGACCTGATTGAAAATAAACCACCTACGTGTCTCTATGACTTTCTGAAGCCGAGACATATTCTCTTTTCAACATTAGCCTATAGATGCTTTTCATCTGCAAGGTAAGCATTGTAATTCCAATGTCTTGGAAAAGCCAACCTGTAGCACAAACGACAGGGGACGAGTGTTGCTAGGCTGTTTTGGGCAGTTGCTAGGCAGCAGAGTTGGGTAGAACTGTAGATTGGACTCCCTTTACATGCATTATTTGGATTAATTGATTTTTATTCATTATGGTCATTTATAGAACAGTTTACTAAAAAATTACATTTTACTCACCCTTGGGCCATCCAAGATTAATTGATGTACTACTTGTGTTTTGGATTATTGTGATGTTGTTTGGACTCTCATTCTGACGGCACCCATTCACTACAGAGCGTGTGCAATTGATGCAATGCTAAATTAAGGGCCAAAGCGCTAAGCGCATGCTAAATGCTTAAGCTTGTTCTGATAAAGAAACAAACAAACAACTACATCTTGTATGGCCTAAGGGTATAGTACGTTTGAATTGTTTTGGGGGTTTTTTAACTATTACTTTTTAATTCCAATTAAATTTATTTAAGACTCACTTCAAATATTTAAAGCCGAGCTCATAAAAAAATACAAGCGAGCTTCTCCTGGACTGCGTAGCTGGGCAAGAGTTTTAAACTGCTGCTGTATGCAAACATGCATAAATACTGTAGCGGACCAGAAAGGAAAAATGGGCCAAAATGCTCATTTATGAGCAAAGGGAGAATGTCTTCCAGCTGTCTTGTTTACAGTGGAAGATATGTAGAATTTGCTTTGCAGCTAATCATTTGAGCTCACACCGAAGCAACACGTTAAGTGTTCTGTCATCGCCACCCACCTGTGTCACCTCTCGACTCTCCACCTCAGATCCTGTAGAACCTGCATGTCTCTTTATATGTTCTACACTCATTATCCACACTGCCATTGCACACTTTAATACTACGTGTCTAGGGTTCACATGTTTTGTGTATTTGGTGTTATGCAATGTGTTTATATGGTTTAAGTTAAAAAAAAACATTATTTTTCTCGTGCTGTACATTATTGTTCCTCCTCTAAGCCTTGTGAGGGGAGAGGGTGCTCGAGTCTTATCTCTTCGGGTTTTAAGACTTTAGTACTTTACAAGTACCAAGAGCTTACAACCACCGAGAACTCTAAAGAGAAAGGAAAATTGTGAAATCGCATCATATGACCCCTTTTAGATACTAATTATTCTGTATTGTGACCGTGGAGCCGCAGCGCTCGCTCTACGGCAGATCTCAGTTTCTTTGCTTCAGCGCTGGCACGCAAATTTGTTTCTTTGGTTCTCTTCGGTTACTGTTGGTTCAGAGATTTGGTAAAAGGAGTCTGCTTTGCGTAACATGCCAGCTGCTATTGTTCATCTGTCTGCAAAGCTTAAATCAAAAACCCTTAAGTGGGGGTGTGCAGCAAAACCATAATATAGTGTGTGTGTGTGTGTGTGTGTGTGTGTGTGTGTGTATCCTATCCTGTAGCAGATATTCTGATAATACAACCTTTATGTAAAATTAAACAAATTAATTTAAAATGAATGCTGCATTGAGTGACTCAATTCTTTTGAGCTAAATCTGTATTCTAGTCAGCATAAAATGAAAACTAATTTGCTACCTATTTTATAAATTAATGCTATAGATCTATTGAACATGATTCACCCTGAAACTATTTTTTTTGTTAAATCAAAATGTCAAAACTGGATCTTCTGATGGAAATGACAGAATTACCATCTGGTGATGTATAGATCAGTGCATTCACAATAAAATAACACCAACTCCCCACCCATTTTTTTTTTTTTTTTTGCATTTTAGTTAATCTGTTAGTCTGATTCAGGGGTGCCAAAATAACTGGTATTCAAAACTAGCCATAATTCAACCTGTGAACAAATAACCAATTCCTTGGTAGCAGTATAAAAGTAAGTACAATTCTGTGCGGAAATCATAGACTTGGCAAAACTGCTCAGATTGTATCATAATGCAGAACACCATCACTCACTAATTCTTTTTCATAATGACTTTGCGATTCATCTGAATTAGTGATGCACTGAAATAAAAAATTATGGAACAAAAACAAAAATTCTGGACGTATTTGGCAGAAAACCAAAACCAAAAATGATTTGTAATAATTATGCATACACATAGTCATTTTATAAGACTTTTTAATTAAAAACTCTATAATTATAATGATACTGAATAAAAAAAAAGTCCATAAAATAACCACACTTTTATTGAAAGTTTTTTTTCCCTTAATTACCCAAATAATGTCCATCTTACAGACCACTAGTGTTATTGCAAACATTTTTTAACATGAACTTTCCTTTTTGTTTTATAGATGAAATGCACATTCATAGAGCAGAATATTGACGATGACTGGAGGAGCGTGAAACTGTTCTCAGCTGTTTTTCTGTTGTTGTTTTTTCTTCAAAAACCGGGAATGCCATTTACGACTGATTTTTTTACGATTAAATTAAAAAAGTTAAATCATTCAGTTTCAAGGCCTAGTAATCCTCCGAGGGGGCTACTTGTTTGCGTTTTCAGTGACCTACGTTGTTTAAAGCACCCATAGAGAATGCTGGACCACTGCGGAAGCATTCTAAGATCTGAATAACCCTCAAGCTCCATCCATTGAGATTCATGCTCGTATAAATGCACACGGCCATGACCACTTTTGTAAGCGTGTGCGCAGTCACCATGGCAGCAGGGTGTTTTGTCTCCAAATGCAACCTTTCTACTCGCATTGCCAGCTAAAGGACATTAAAGTGGTAGTTTGTGTTGCTATGTCGATTAGATTCCAAGTACTAGAGAGGTGGCTAAAACAGGGGAAAGAAAAGCATAAAAGCTTCGCAGGGAGGATCTAGGGATGGCGCTGACAACACACTTCCCCACATTGGACCCGGGGCCATTTTCCCAATTACGTCGACATCCCCTCCAACGAACCCAAGCAAACTGACAAGGATCTTGATGGGCAAGGTTTAATTAAGCTAACGCGAGCTCATTAAGCAGCCAGGCTTAAGCTCTTAGAGGACTTGGAATCGACAGGAGACTTGGAAGTATCCACAATGTCTTTTGAACTGCCTCCATTTTTGCAGGGCTCATTTTAAAAGACCTCCTGCCTGACTAGCAATGCCTCGCTACTCCCACGCATAACATGCCAGGAAATTGAGCTCTTGAAAAAAAAAAAAAAAAGAATCTGATGAGAGCGCGGTGAAATTGAAATCACTGTTGTATCAACCCAAAAGACTCCCCGTTGCGTTCGCGCTATTCCCACGATAAAGCAGCGGAATAAGTTTCCAGACTTGGAATTGTGCTTTGATCAGAAGCCACACGAGACCGTATGATCCCATCTTGCATCTCTCCTGGATTGTTTTGCGTAAGAGCGGATGTGCGAGAAATCCGCGCGAGCCTGGCGCGAGGCTTCACGCTCGTCGAGGGACGTCCCCTTTGTCGCCCCCCTTGGCTTTGTGCGCTCTGTATGTGTGTGCATCTTTGTGTTACGGCGAGCGGTGATTAATCACACACCGGCTCTTGGTCCCACAGCTGCATCCGCGCAGGGCCCGCTGGGGGATCCCCGGGACGTCCAGAGTGACCAAACCTAGCGAGTTTGACACAGAAAGATAGCGCTCAGACACCTCGCTTAAATCCCAGCTGTCGCTTCCAGTTTCCCACAACAAGCCACGTCCCCACACACAGCTTCGACGGGTCCGAAACGGTGTCTTGCAACAAGCTTTTAGGGATCTTTTCAGAACGAAAATGACACTGAATACAGAACCGTCCTCCCGCTAGGCTATTTCTTATCTTTGCTGGATCTTATCTAGGCTAAATGCTAAACTGATGTTTGAATATGCTTTTTAATAACGCCTCAGGGCACACAACAGCAGGTTCTTGGAGAAATGCTATGGGAAAGCAAAATAAAACGAGGCGATGTCAAAGGTTTAATACACTCCTGAAGCTAGACAGACAGAACCAAATGTCTGGAGATAATCGGGTACGTGATGTCTATTATATACACATATGCCGGTCAAAGTGATATCATTTCAGCAAACCTGATGATGTTACTATAACAACCCATTGCCTGTCTATAAAAACATGATCCAAAAGAGGAAATACTATATAGTTTAGTGTAGTTTTATACTGATCAATAGGTCTTTCCAAATTTTGTACATTTAGATACATGAATACACTTATATTATGTGCATATATATATATATATATATATATATATATATATATATATATATATATATATATATATAATATTTAATTATAATGATAATAATGCATTCACACACACACATATATATATTATGTACATAACTATTATGTACATATTATACCTATTTAGTATTTTATGTGTATGAAATGTGCAATATGGATATATTAACATTCAAACATCTTAGCATGGAATCTTAAACAATTAGTATTTATGACGTAGAAATGTAGATTTTATATATATTTATATATATATATATATATATATAGTCAAATGATTAATCTCAATTAGTCACATCTAAAATAAAAGTTTATGTAATGTAAAAATACTGTTTATGTAATATATGTATACTGTATATATTAATAAACAGTTTATATTTTAAAAATATTTAATTTATTAATTTCATTTATGAATAAATGTAATATAGGATATATGTTAAGATATGTTAACATAATACATGCGTGTGTTTATATATTCATAATAAATATGTACAGTATTCACATTTAATATGTATAATATATATATATATATATATATATATATATATATATATATATATATATATTTTTTTTTTTTTTTTTTTATATATATTCCTTTATATCACTGTATGGAATCCTGAACATTTACTAATAATATCTGTTACTTTGTGATACTGTATAAATATTCATTATCCTCATTGATTACATAAAAGAAACATTTTATTCATTCTATAAATTCCATTAATATTCTATGAATCTTAATACTTTGGCATTATTTTTTAAAATGATTACATTACAGATGCTGTCAATGCATTAATATGTAACTTTTCGGTGCTCGAGCCACGTTTAAACACCTAGTTATTAACTGCACAGTGCCATCTTGTATGCAGTGCATGCCGCTTTTTAATAAACATGTCTCCCAAAAGCATTAATGTAAATGTGGCTCTGTAAGAATATACTGCGGGTTTTAAACTTAAGCGACAGCGTGTAGGAGTATGCGCGTGTACGTGCGATTTCAAATGGCCTCAGCTTTTAAGACCTATTAGCAAACTGAGAATTACAAGGTTGCAACTTTCAGAAACGTACTAATAGAAATCTATGAACACAAAGGCGAATGTGAGGAGGGTCACGGAGCAGGATGCTTCGTGATATGTGCGGCATGTTATTTTTGCTTCCCTCGCTTCCTCACACATAAAACCCGTCAAGTGTTGACTTTAAGATATACACGGATTAGCGGTCGGTCATAAAAACAAGAAAACAATTAAAAAAAGCTTATTTTAGCACCGTTGCGTTTAATAAACATCAGTTTTGTCACAAGAATCTCTCAAAATCAAGTTCGAGTTCATGTTCGTATTGACTTCATGCAGCTGAATTAACGAAAAGGGTTCACAGTAACATCATCTCTGAAACTTGTACAGAAAGGTTTCTCTTTTCGAGGGAGTGTTTCCTAATTAATCTGTTTGTCCGCGATGTGGAAGTGAACTCATTAAAGCCTGTGTTTTCTTTTTGTGCTGGCACAGCCTCTGAATTATTATTAATGCTAACCCTGCCCTGTGCCACACGGCAAACTGTTGCCAGCCAACTTTCTTATCGGACATCATTTACAGTTGCTGTTCATTTCGGGAGCCCTTGTTCGGTTTAACACGTTCCACAAGTGTCTGCGGTGTTGATTAGAAATGGTTTTATTAGGTTTGTTGGTCCAGGGAGAAGCATGCGCTTAATTATAATGATTTATTATGCGGTAATCAGCAGCTTTTATGAGCTAGCTGCAGATTTATCTCTATTTTTTAATTATGCATTATATTCAAACCGTCCTTTCCGGCTTTGTCGTTTGTTTGGTTGCTGCTATCTTGTCTTTTTTGATATATAACCGTTCATTGTGTCTTGGGACGTTTACTCTACCTGACATTAATTATGAAAACAGTAGCGTTTACACTTTAAAACGAATCACTGGAAATGATCCTTACACTAATTATTGTTGTTGTATAAATGAAAAGTTATGTAAAATTTTTCGTTTTGTATTTAAAGTAGTGCATTTTCTGTTTGTTTTGCTTTTGTTGTTGTTTCCCCAAAGTGTCTGATATTTATAAAAACGGGCAAAAATCAAAGCTAGCGTCTTTCCTGCTATGGATGTCACGAGATCTGGTTATTAATTATGTATCTCAAACAAAATATCTCAATTACATTTAAGAAAAAAACATCGTATATCGCACATTGCAAATAATCAGGAACACTGTACGTTTTAAGCGTTAAGAAATATTATTTTTACAGAATCTTTGCTATGCTGTATATAAAGATTTTTTTATTAGCGCGCCAATTATTTATTTACATTTATTTTTTAGCCCTCGCCCTCAACCGCAATATCTTAATTGCATTTAAGAAAAGTAGAAATATGGATTATTTTGTATATTTCGCAAAATAAAGATGAATTAAGAAGATTTATTATTAATTGTTAAAAAAAAAAAAAAAAAAAAAAAAAAAAATCTCTCTGTCGCACCAATGTAAATCAATTATTTGGTATTTCATATCATTTTTACTGGATGAAAACATCCCGCAGCCTCAGTTTATTTATTCGTGATTAAATGCCATAGAATCTTTTAAACAATTATCTTCAACCACAAATGCGGACGCTCACTCCTGAGCCTAAACAAAACGCTTCAATCCATACTCACAAAAACAACCCCTCGGAGCCGAAATTAATCCCTCCATTTAAAATGGAGAGGCTATTAGCAGCTTGAGGGGATTTGAACTGTGAGATGACTTAATGGTTGATTTATTTGTTGTACGCCTCAAACAGCCCGCCAGCGTTGTCATCCATTTTCAAAGACCCACCTGCCTCACCGACCCATTCTGCGGGAGGCCTAACGTTATAAGACGGGCAGAACGGTGTTACGCTATCTGATGGTCACTCTGCTGGACGATCCCCTCCTTCCTCTCGTCAAAGCTTGCTAAACAAAACAGAATTCGGTTCGTTCCGCTGTGAGAACCCGCCGACAAATCCCCTTCTCGGCGGAACTATCGGACAATGGCACTCTATTCAAGGGAGCTTGGGCAAAGTCACGCAAAAGTGGCCGTCGGCGCCATCAAATTGCTTCGCCGAACCTGAAAAACTGTTAAGAGGGATATCGGAGAGCGCGTCGAAGGCGAGAAGACGCAGGGCAGGGAAGGCTGCGGCCACTTTTCTGCGAAGAACGTTTAGAGCGAGCGTTAGTTAGCCGGGTTTTTCATAAAGCCCCTTTTAACGAGCGGCATTATTAGCCGTCATGTGGCGGCCCCCACACCTGCCACTCCAAGCGTCCGCGCTAGCCGGTCACGCAGACGGAGAGTAGGCGGCTAATAACGAGAGGTGATGGAGAGGCTATGTGAAGTGCCTGTTAAAGCTGCTCCATTTACATTTTCAACGCTAACCAGCCAATCCACGGTTCTAACTTTGGTGAAACATCTACCAGCTCGTGGAAATTTTACTAATAATTTGCTTCAGCCTGCAAACTGAATGGAACGATAATTACAGGAAAACGGTTGCTTTGAATGGTGCGATTTATGGGGGTGTTTGTGGAAGGTCTGCCCGCTAATTAAGTTTTGAACTAAGGTAGTGTGTGTGTGTGTGTGTATATATATATATATATATATATATATATATATATATATATATATATATATATATATATATATATACATACACACTTGATGTATATTTCAAATGTTTCAGTAGCAATGAATGTATGTTTTCACCTGTTGCTAATTAAACAGTAGCAAACAAGTCATATTGCCTCAGGGTAACTATAGCAACTGCATGTTGCTTACACTTTTTACATTGGTAATGGGTGATATGTTGACAAAACATAGCAAGTGCTGTTGTTCATTAGAAAATTAGAATCATATCACTCAGGGGGAAAAAAAAAAAAAACGTGTATGTGAACCTCAACAGAGTATTCGCATGTAGTTTTTGCATAAATGTTTGTTTCATATAGTTTTGAAAACGTATGATTAGGGAAAGAAAACTAAAAGGGCATAAAAAATTGTGTACTAATATATAGGCTACACACAAATGCAGTATATATTTAGAAAATATTAACATGTAGGTTGCACATTTATATTCGTATCAGTTTTAATTCAATATATAAGCATATTTATCATACTTTTCTTAAATATGTACATGAGCGTGTGTTTGTGTTAATATATACATAATAGATATACACAGTACGGACACATATTATTATTAATAATTTCCTAGCAGATTAAATAGTGATAAACCGTCTTTATTAATTATTTTCAAAAATCATTTTTAATGCTTTCTATTTTTTCTAAATAGGCATTTCTGAATTCATTTTGCACTGTATTACATTGTAAAAACTGAACTAATTTGACAACCTGAACCTAACATTTTAAATATTAATAAGCAGTAATTTATAATCAGTTTCTCTACATCTTCATATATTATTAAAAAAAAGTGAGTTGCACTGTATTATATTGTACTGACAGCTAAACCTAACATTTAAAATATTAACAAGCAGTGAATATGTTTTGTTCAAATCTTTATAATACATTTTAAATATAATATATTACCTTTTTTTCCCTAAGTTTAATGAATGCCCACATCAAGATATTTTTTTACACTGTATGTATGCTACATTCTGAATGTGTTTGTACAGTACGCGTTTGTCACTGGCCCTGGATCGTGAATAGCTTTTCAAAGCAACGCCTGATAACGCTTTTTATTTTCTCTCCCGTCTTCAAGGACTTTTTCTGTTTAGCTCCTCAACATCATAACGCAGAAAAACTCGGATGAAGAGCTTCTTAAGCGGCAGATGATAAGCCGGGCTTTTTCTGCAAGTCTGCCCCACTCAGGCACAGAAAGGCTTAGTAAGAGAGAAGATGTAGTCTCTGACTGCGTAACAAGATCAGGACAGAGTTTATGATCCTGTGGGACTCCCCTCATTCCTGTCAATGACGCGGAACGCTTGATCCCGTGGCATTAGACCTCCCTGTTTGAGTTAATACCCCGGGTAAAGCTGTTTTATTCTGGCCTTAGAGTATAATACTTCCGGCCAGCCGTGGAGGCCTGGGATCGCAGCTGGTCATCGAATCCACCCTTTGTAATCCTTTGTATCTGTTTTTTCATCGGATATATCTATCGGTGTCCGTGTATCACAATCAACGGTACACCCGAAGCGGTCGTGGTTTTTAATGCACCGTACACAGAGGGGTCCATCTGGCCTTTGGTTTGAATGGCAGGTGATCCCCGCATGCTCCTGCCACAGATTTCCCCTCCCATATGGATGCGCTTGTGGCTCTTTGAGGGAGTTCACGCGGGGGGGGCTTTGGCTCTGTGACTTTGCTTCGGAGAGAACGGCACCTCTCGAGAACTCAACTTGACAGGGTTGTTTTGTTCGCCATCAGAGAGAGCGTTAATGAGACGCACGCCACGGAGAGGCTCGAGATCAGAGGCGTTTTTGCGGGTGAGAATTTACAGCTTCGCCCAAACGGATTGGAAACGCGTGGTCCATGCTTGCATTTGAACGCGTGTGTTCAGTCTTAAAGGCCGCCCAGTAAAGGCCTTTTTGCAGAGTCAGACCCCAGTCAATTCACCTCCAATTACTGACAGTCTTTACCCTTTGCAAGGAAAATGTCACAGTATTGACTCAACATTGTTTCTCCCTTGTGCGTTGCTGGGCAGATTTTCAAACGCACTTCTTTAATTTTCTCTCTCCCTCTCTCCTCTTAAAAGATACGTAGCATTTATTAAAGTTATGAATGATAGATTAGCATGACTATTCCAAATGGACTTTATATGTGTTTTTTTTTTTTTTTAAATAATACACATCTCGCAGTAACTGGTTACGACACGCAGAGCCCCACTGGTCATTAATAATAGTGTTATTTGGTCACAGCGACTGTGCACATCGCTTAATGTTAGAGGAAGTCCGGGTAGTACATCTTTAGGCCACTCAACTGTAACACAGAAACTGAATAATTCAATTATCAAGATGCACATACGCTATGGTCTAAACTATATTGCAAAAAAAAAAAAACAGCCAACGTTCCGTGAAACTTCCACAGAGACCCAGCATCATGTCTATGTACTGGTATTTTCATTCTCTCATCTGCCTCCCACTGTTTTCCGTTTACTCTCCGTTGTTTGGTCGAATAGTCTATTTGACATTTTTTAAGAGCCCTCCGAAAAGGTAACTGTCAAAAATAGTACTGGAGCCAAATTAAATATGTATTTTGTCAGAATACGCTTGTGTTTTTCAATGGCTGTTATTGGAGAAAGGTGCATTTTAAATGAATCGTGATTCATTTTGTGATCCAAGAAATCTTACGAATTCATAGCTCTCCGGTAAGAACAATAAGTTAACGAAGGAAAAAGAAACGCTATCGCTATTGTTGTTGTTATTTGAAATTAGACTTATTATGCCCCTTTTAAAGTCTCTGGTGTCCCTAAAATGTGTGTCATGTTTCATCTCGAAATACCCTGCATATATTTTATTATAGCATGTTAAATTTGCTCCTCTTTGAGTGTGAGCAAAAACAGACTATTTTCATGTGTGTGCGCATTAAATGCAAATAAGCTGCTGCTCCCACCCCCTTTAACAGAAGAGGGCAGAGCCATTACAGCTCTCATTTAAGACAGTGCGTCAACAACAAAACTGGAGAATCTCACAAATAGCCAGAGTGTCAGAAATTATTTATGAAATGCATAGACAGTGATCGATGCCGGGATAGAACTAACTAGCTCTGCTCGGTGAATATAGCCAGAAACAGCAGCTAGGTTCCCACCCACATATATTTATGCACATTTTGGAAAATTGCATTTAAAAAATGCTGGATAGAAACGCCAAGATGTGTGTAAATTCTAAAAGCGCACATCAAAAATATATGCATATGAGTAGAATACATTTTTTATTCAATAAGAAAAAATTGTGACTTTGTGCTATGAGACAGAATAGTTAATTAAAACAAAGATTAGGGATAAATTGGAATTATAAAACATATATATATATATATAAAGTGTTGGTTGATTGGCAGAGTGAGTACAGCACAGTTTGTTGCCAGTTCTTAACCACTGAATAGTGTTTCACAGATAAGTGCACTAGTTTTGTGGTTTTCAAGTTTTCTGAGTGTTGTTTGCCCTAATGGCTACAGACTAAAGAAAATAGACACTTTATAATCAGTGATGTTGTCTACTCTGGTTGCGGCATGACGCGGTGCAGCACGACAAATTCCTTACAGTAAACTACGCATTCTGGTTCTGACATACTCCGAAGAACTGCGGTACTTCAAAGGCAATGAGGTTGCTTTGTCGTGTCCAGTGTATAGACAACAACATCACATCCGGTGTCACTGCAGTATCTCCACTTGTATCCCAGCTTATCTAAAAGAGTGAGAACAACTGATTTGAAGCTCTAACCAAAAGTACAAAAGTTCACCAATCGAGTGCTTGTTCATCTTCACCCCAAGGAAATTTATGACATTGGCTGCTCTCTTGGTTCTGATGCTTTGTAGATTTTACTTGGCAACAGTAAAGTCTAAAGTGATTCTGTCTGCATGTTTGCACTCTGACAGAAGCACTGGAGCCAAACAAAACATGCCCCCTCATGATTCAGAGCTGTAAAAAGTGTACAGTTTACAACAAATGCTCTGAGGCACTGCGATCTTGTTAACATGCGGCGCCTATTTAGTTCAGTCACGATTCTGGGGTGGAAAGACCATGATGAGGGGTGGGGTGATTCACCGGAGATGGGACCCAAGATGAGGAGACGGGTCACCGCTGCGGTAGTGGTAGGTACTGTAACCTTGGACAAATTAGGAAGGACTGAGGACGGTTGTCCTTCTGAAGAATCTTAAAAGACATAGGCTTTTATTTTCAGTAGTAAAATCTGAGAATAGAATTTAAATGTACTCCCAAATGATGACAAAACTATTGATCCTGCACTCGATTTTTGGCCAATAACATATGCCGTGTTAAGTTATAAAGTTCATTTTCTTTTATGACGTGTTAGCTATTGGCAATTGCTAATTGGCAAATAGCTAAGTAGCAAATCAGAATTCACAGTCAAGAGGTGTTTTGGATCCAAATAAACCTGCAAATCTTGGCTGAAGGACATCCCGATTTGAAATATCCTTAATAGGCAGTCTTCATTTCACGTCCTTAATGCGCTTTGTTTTGAAAGATCCATTGTGTATATCCTTTGCGTCCTTCGATCGCCCACAATCGTTTGCACACACTCAGATTCGTGAAAAATAATTAGCTGAAAGTGAAACACCACTGTGGGCTTCCAATTTTATTATGTTATGCAAGACAAAAAGAGAAAAAAAAAAAAAAGATTTTGGAGATGAAGGCATTGTGTTTTGTGTTTTGTTATGTTTTGCTGTGCATAATGCAAAAGCACTGGGAGACCACAGATGGTTGTCGCTACATGCATGGCATTAAATGGAAAGTCTGTAAATATAAATATTTGTATTATTCTTCAAATTATAATTTAAAAGTATGTTTGGGCCAAGATTGCGAGGACAGAAATATGTACATTTAAATCATCTCATAGAGAGTTGAAGCCTCAGAAGGTCTGGACTAAAAAGTATGCCACCTCACTAGCAGGGTTAGAATCGTCAGTTAGCCCCTGTGGGTAGATGCAATAACTACAACATCCTGAAAGCAAAAGAATATTGTTCCCCATTATGAATATATGGATATAAATTGCTTTACCTGCATTTAAGAGTTCACAAGTGCTGCCTCACTGCTGAAAGACGTTTGCAAATTGTGTTTCTTTCAATGGATTGTACAAATATCCACCTTATTTAGCACTCTTTTTGTCTATTTCTGTCTTATCAAGCGTCCCATTGTTACAATGTGAGAAACCACTGTGAACTATGTCAGCAACTTGTCAAAATGAATTGTGAACAATTGCAGAGCTGCTTGCAAAAAGAACCCCTTGCAATGGGCTGAATTGCTCAGGACACTCCCTAAGCCCTTAATCTTTTAGAATCAGCAAAAGAGTTGGTTTATTGTTTACATCTTTCCGCTTATGAATTTGTTTGGTACAGTATTCTATATGTACTTTCATCTTAAAATAATTTGTTACCCTGCTGATTTACCCCATTTTAGCCTAAAAATTCCAGTTGTCACTTAAATTAACTTAATTCGACCAAACTAAAGACTTTAAGTCAGCAGGTTTACAAATGATTTTGAGTTGAAACTTTTTCGGAACAATCTTTTTTTACAGTGTAGGTATGCTTAGGCTGTTATAAATGTAAAAAAAAAAAAAAAAAAAACATTTATATGTTGTAGTTATTTGGGGTGGGGATAAATTTTATCTCCAATGATGTCTCAGCTGTGTTGCATTGTGGTCTATGGAATGGCCTGAAGGGTGCATATGAAGCAGAGTCGCTACCGCTGTCAAAATCTAGGGGTCGAGTGTCTGTCAATATAAACTTTCCATTGTTCACTTAACGCGGTGAAACACACTTCAAAATGACAGTGGGAATTCCCCCAAGGGAAAGTACTCATGAAAGTTCTTAAGTGCATTTAATGCTGCCTTCATGTGCTATCAGAATTATTGTAAATACGAGTTAGCTAATCGGAAATTGAATGTGAATGGGCTCTCAAGTCGTATTTACTATTGGGAAATTCAGAAATCATTTTAATACTAGAGTTTCCAAGTTGGGCGGGTCATAAACTTGAAACATAGTGGAGGAGACCACCGCTACTGCTGTCAATGCCGTTCTCATAACATGCAGACATGGACTGTTAGTTTCTAGAATAAACTTACAGTACATTTTCAGTTCATCTATAAACTAACATACTCTTAAAAATGCACCAAATGCACTGATGATTTATCTTTTGGTCAATAACATGCTCTCTAGCGAGGGGAAAATGACAGTTTATTCCAAGTGCCAAAGCTTAGCTAGTTAGGCATGATCCAGTTCTCCCATGCTGGTGGATTGTGTAACTACACCACATTGGGGATTTTCTCCACTGCTGCCCATTTAAACACAGCCATGTCTTCCAATAAAGCCAGGGATCAGGAACCTTGATCCTGGAGGGCCGGTGTACCTGCAGAGTTTTGCTCCAAACTCTAATCAAACACACCTGAACCAGATAATCAAGGTCTTCAGGATGCAGTATTTTTTTTAGTTAAACTCTTGCAGGACAGTGACCCCACAGTTTTTATTTTTGCTTGAAGCGGTTCAGTGTATGACAGCTGATGGTTCCGTATGCACCTTAACATCACTCTGATGTCATTGGCTGCTGCAGTGCCGCTTCAAGTTGAACAGACATATTGTCTTGATATCATGCTCCAGCTCTAGAATGATTAGTCACATGGCATTTACAGTTGAGGTGAAAAATTGTCTAGAATCTTGAGGCATAGTATAGAATTCAAACTGCATACTTCCTCATCCTTTTAGTTGCAGAACAAACTTGAGAAGGACAGGACAGCAGAGGACGATTGTCCCTCTGAATCCTGACAGACTTATGCTGTTAGCTTCTAGTTCTATGTAAAGTATACAGGTTTTTTAAGGTCGTGGCCTAACAGACAATGATTAATGACCCAGTGCGGTGTTTGTGAGAGGATTTTCAGTCAGCTGTACTCCTCTCTGTCTCTCTTGTGACTCTCTTTCCATCAATCTGTCTGAGCTCTTTGCATGCAGAGTCTGACTAAAACTTAGCTAAAGGTCTGCAAGAACAAGACCGTGGCCTCGGTAACAGATCACGCAGGTGACAGTTCCATAAAGATCAGTTCCCACCATGCCTTTCACGCCTCACCTTTCTGATAAGTTCAGGGGTGCTTAAAGTAAAAAAAATGTGTTTGTCCACATATTATTCAGTCAAAATAAAATAATTCGCTTGCCCTCAAAAGACGTTGCTTCTCAGACAACATCATTATATGGCTTGGGTAAAACATCAACAAGAGTGTCCCCTATTCAGTATTGTATTTTACGTCACAATACTGAAGTAAGTTTCAGTTTGAAACTCAATTTGGGCTGCAAAACAACACGGGGACCCACATTTTATGCTCTACGGTAATATCAATCACAATATGGACATTCTTGTTTACGCATTGGTAAACATTTTGTCAACAAATTTGTTTTTCCGCAAACTAGCCATTTCCCATCTCACCTCCAAATATTCTCACACATGTTCACGTTGAATGTATGTAACTCACAAATCTTCCTTTGACAGATAGTTCTCACTCATTCCTGACAGTTTTATATATATATATATATATATATATATATATATATATATATATATATATATATATATAGATAAATATATATATATATATATATATTTATATATGGGATAAGTATGGGATAAGTGGGAGTGATAACCTGAACGACAGCCTCAGCAGCTAACAGAGTCTCAGATGATCCTGAGGTGATATCTTACTCTTCGCATAACACTCATCGCTAGCACAAACAGCGCCTCAGAGATGATATAGCCGAGTGATATCATCATAAAAAAAAGAGCCAAAAGGCTCTTCTGATAGCAATGCTCAGTCCCGCTTGGTGCTGTGAGTCAGTCACAATAGCATAAACTGCCAAGAGTGGACTAAACAGAAGGTATATTTTTTTCCTACCTAAGGGCGTGACTGATTGTTTTATTCAAGCATATCAAAAACCCAATAAAAAAACATACCCTCACGCCAAACTTTTTTCCCCCCGTGGAACACAAAAAGAGCTATTAACAAAATGTCAAAGCTGCTCTTCACCACAAAATGAAACTGTAAAGGCTATCTACGTTTGTTTGGTTTATTTAAAAGTGGGTTATATTTATACTGACAGAGGCCTAGCAGTCGACTTGGACTACTGACACATGCAGAAGTTTTCAGTTACAGTTTAAAATAGGCTTCTGAAAATAAATCTTGAATTGGCTAAAAATAAAAATTAAGCCATGAGCAAAAGTGCAGAGATAATATTTACTGAAATAAAGAAGTGTTGACTGGTGATCTCAACATGTCTGCCCCATAAATACAATCGCTTTCATTACGCTACTACTATGACTGGATACTTTATCTCACATAACTTTTCATAATTTAAAAGCCCCCTCCCCGATACCAAATTACGGCCATATATGCGTGCACATGTAAATATATTCACATTTTCCTTTTATTTTATTTCACCTTTATCTCGCACCAAGTGTGCTAAACACTATAACACTATAAAACATAATAATAGCTGATGTAAAAGAGCAAGAATGCTTTTGTGGACCAGGCAACGCTTTCTGCGCACAAAAAAAAAAAAAAAAAAAAAAAAAAAAAAAAAAAAGCCATCAAAAACACCCACATGCACGCAGCAATCAGAAATGCAGAGAGTGATAAGGAATTTCTGTTAAACCTGTTATTAAGGTCACAAAAAGTCTGCTTTGTGTTTTGCCAGTGTGAGTGTGTTCGCAGGGGAGTGACTCATGTTTGCGAGGCGTCTTAAGCGGGAAAATAAATATCGCTCTGTGAGGAGGCAGAGAAGTGAGCATTTATTTATTTCTTTTGGCTTATTGATTTAGTCTGAAGAGGAAGAGCTCAGCTTCCAATCATCCCTTTGAATTATAATGAAATGCGGTGGATTGGAGCGTGCAGCCAATCGCCAAGAACTACTAAACGAGGGCAACCACTGAGTGATCAAAGTAATAAATTTAACCAGACGGCATTGCTCGTTCTCCCTCACCCTTAATTCACCCGGCCGACACTCACGTAAAAGCATTTTCGGTACGTGACTTAAATGAATGCTCTGCCTTTTTGTCCCAAATCTTATCAGTATGCATAAAAGGCCACAGTGTCCCCGTGCGCGTAGTATGTAAAGAATCCTGTATTCATGGATCCTCTCCCAGCAGTTTAGCGATTCAGACCGACTCCTGTGGGAAAGGGTTAGCCTACAGTTTGCTATGCAAAAGGCCGCTGCATCAGCCGGTGGGATCTCTTTGCTAAGCACAAAGGATCTTTTATACGGACATACATTTTAATGTAATCTGGTTTGTGCAGGTTCCGCTACTCTGTTGACGTTTAGGTGACCCTCTGCGTTTTGTTTCATAACCAGATCTGAAATGTATGTTCATACGTTTTAATTGCTACGGCAAGCGATGCTGTTGTAGCTGAGCATACGTTTTGGCCTTTTAAATAGAGAGGTGTTCGAAAACAAATCTAAATCAGTAAAACCTCATCTAGTGAAAGCGTTCCGTGTTTTGTTCATCTTTTATTTAGAAAGGGTTTCATTGATGCTATTCTCTCAAGCTGCGTACATTGTGTTCATGATGCTGAACTTAGAAACGAAGTGTCATGATTTGTTAGACGTGTTTAATTTCCATTAAGTAGATTTTGTAGCCTAATTAATCCCTTTGGCTCACGGCCCTCTTCCTCACACCCTATCATTTGCTCCTCCAACCAAACACAAACGTCTGTTTGTTAAATCAATTATTCCAGGGAGGAAAATCAGGCATTTCACGTGCACGTACACTCAAGACGGAGAACGGGGGGGGATATGTTATAGGCAGGGATGTTAATGCGATGTGTTAATTTAGTTAATGGAACAGAACTCAGGTGTCTCTGCGTGTTTTTATGTTAAAGTGCCACACCAAATTCGGTGCTCATTGCGCTTAAAAAAGCACAATATAATACGTTACAAGCAATATTTTGACTCTTAAAGTCACTTTTTGTCTATTTAGTGATTAATTTGTCTCTCATAGAATGTAATGTGTTCGATTCGGGGCCTTTCCTCAGAAAATGTTTAAAAATAAATGCAGTTAAAATCCACTAAAATGGATTAATAGCGCTAGTTATCTGTCATCAGAGGCGCGTCGAGGAAAAAGTGTTTGGTGAAGTGTCTCTGTTTAGGGCAGACAGCCACGTGGAAAAAGGGAAACAAGCAGCATGGATTAGAAGAGGAAACTAGGAAGAGTGGGATTTGCCCCATGGAGCCGTTGAGGAGAATTTGTAAACATCAGTGCTCTCAAATGTTGTCCTTGGCCCTTTCTTTCTTCGTCAGTGCAAACAGAGCCTTAGGCCCCCCCGGAGACCCCATCATCGCACAAGGAGAAAAAAAGAGGCATGTAGCAAAAGGTTCTAAACACACAAAAAAGAAGAGATTTGAGGAGAATAGTAAAATCAGTGTTAATCTCGAGAACAAAATTACTGATGGAAATGTCTGGTGACCTTTTTTTTTAATTTAGTGAAGGATAAAGAACAAAAAGCAAAAAAATGTTGTACCATGAGGATAATTAATTTTTACCAGAGCGTAATATTCATGAAACAAATCTAGTATCAAATTTGCACTAACAAAGCTATTAGAAAAGAAAAATGTAGAAATAATTCTTTTAAATAATCCATTCAAACTGTAGTACTGACCCACTTGAGCTCGAAGCCAGTGAACTCGAGTGCTTTTCTGGTGAGTTAATTAGCTCACTCACAGAAATCCTGTGTATCATTACATCAATCAGCTATATCCATAAATACTTCATAACATAACATATGAATACTTCAGTATGTATCAAACATATAAAGATTAGTCACTGAAAACTGTCTGAATATAGGAAGTGTTTCTAAAGCAGAAAATCTTTGTATCAGAATGATTTCTGAGTAATGCAAGTAATAATGCAAAAAAAATAAATAAATAATGCAAAAAAGAAGGTTTTACATCAGAGAAATAAATGTACGTATTGAAATGAAAATATTACCTATATAAATATTGTAGGAAATAAATATTGAAATAATTCTTAAATAATATAACAATATTAAATGTTATTTTGATTAAATAAATGTGGTTTTGGAGAACATAAGACTTTTTCCAAAGAAATTAAGGAATCTTACCAACACCAGAGTTTTCAACTGTAGTATGTATGGGTGTAAATACATTTTTGAATATCTTTAAAATACTATAACTGCATTACGATTCAAAGAATAACATTAATATTTCAAAAAGACAAGAAAACTGTATCCAAAAGCACAGTGAAATTTACTCTAATGGTTATTTTAAAAAAAGCTAAAAATGCCCTTACTTTCAACATGAACTTTTCACACTTGACCTCTCCAAATGTTTGGTCATTGCGCAAAATTAGCAGAATGTGTCCTTTCCCTGATCTGTGTGCGCGTGTGTGTGTGTGTGTGTGTGTGTGTGTGTGTCTGTCTGTCTGTAAGTGTAATTGTATGGAGCAGAGCTGAGGTCATTTCTGTCCTAGTTGGCATTTTTAGACAGTCGTCCCTGGTGACCATGTTCCAATGACACTTTTAATCATTCATTTATTCTTCTCCACAGACTGTCATTCCCCCGGAGAACCCATTGGAGGGCTCAGCTAAGGACGTGGAAACTAAATGAAAATGTTCTTAGCATTTTTCTTATTTCACGTTTGCCTGAAAACGCATGATATGATAATGTTTCCCTGGCCCTGGGGACCAAATTTGAAGTCACTTGATGGTGGAGCACGTTTTCTGACAGGTGAATTAAAATATCAAACTGCATTCATGAGTGCTGCATGTGCGTTATTGTCGCCTGTTGTTTTTCGTGCTTATTAGAGAGCGTATTCAAATATCTAACAGCTTGTCAAACACGGAAAGCAATTTTCATTTACTTTATCTAAATATTATGCAGAATCAAGTACGGGATGCACACTCTGAAGTGGGAAAATAGACAATTTCTAGGCTCATTTGAGGTAGAGGAAGGCAAGCCTGGCTGGTTCGGTTTAAATCACTTTGCTCTATCTTGTCATGGGACACATTTCATTAAGCAGACCAGCTGGGGCGACGGCGTGCGATGCATCCGCTGATCCGTCACACAAATACATCGCTCTCTCTAGCTCACTCGCTCGCTCTATTTCTCCCACTGACAGAGTGTGAGTGATCGGTGTCGATTCGTCTGATGAGATGACTGACTGCTAGGACATATTTATTTCCCTCTCACCCTCCCACTGCTACCCTGCACCTTCCTCCGTTCTGTTTATTTGTCCATCAGACTCATATGTTTTCATTTAAGAGCACAAGGACTGTCCTTTTCTCATCTACCTGGTCTCATAGTTTAAACATAGTTTGGTTCACTTTTTAGCAAGACACGAAATATGTACCAACAAGCACATATCACCGCAGGTACCAAAATAAATGAACATTAGAGGCAGTAAAAATCTGACACCTTTGATTACTTTTCAGACAAATTTGCAGATTTACTTTGAATAATAAAGTGGAATATCATGTTATGACTTCTAAGCAATATTAATATGCTGGGAGATTTGAGAACGGATGCTTTTGAAAGTTATAGCATCACACATGTCCTTCATACCTATATGTTTTCAGAGAGAATAGGTTTGTTCGTTAATGCAGAGATGAACTTGAGAGGCAAGAAGCTCTGGTTCAAACCTAAAACAGTTCAAATCTGAGTTTAAGGAAGTTGAAATGGCACGGACGCAAAACAAATGCATTTTTACATCAGTTTTGCATTTGTTAACACTATCTGGTAGGTTTAGGGTTGTGTTTCGGTGGTGTAGGGCATTTTCCAATATGATGGCGAATTAACTTTTATTAACAGTCTGCATATATTTTAATTCTGAACCACCGCAGTACATATCTATGTTAAAGTAATACAAATGTGCCAGGGTTCACATGTGCTTGAGCACCACTTAGTGGACACTTCTCTTTAAAACTGCGGCAAAATGTGCATTAGTAGTGCATATTTTTATGAGACCAGGTTGTTCTGGGTTTTTGTTTTCATTAATATTGTTTCCTAAGGCAATATCTTAATTTGCTTACCTTACACTTGACTTTTATGCATAATATGGTGCTATTACTTTAAATGATTGTATATATTATTTTCATCTGCAAGACAATATAGATTCCCACAGTCCAAATTTCCCAACCCCGACCAATCGAGATCAGCATGATTTTAGCGGCAATCAAATAACTTGCTTTATAAAGTTGGAAACGTAATTTTCGTGTTCTAAAAAGACCAGAGGGGAGTCCACACAGGAGTTCGGTTGCTCTGTATTTCAAAAGTTTATCTATGTACATATGTCAGACTGGTGTATTGGTCTTTGTCATGTCTTGCAGTTTATTTTTTATCTTGCTCAGTTTAAGATATTGTGTCAAGTTCAAAAACAGTTCAGCTGTGAACATGTGTCTCGAGACCCCTGTGTTCTGTTCCATTCCATTGCGCTTCATCTAACTGGTTCAAATGCAAGAAAGCGTCCTGTGTAAACAGCGGTTTAATAGATCAAAAAGCCATGGCTAAGTACAAATATAGCACTAGTCATAAATAAAGTACTCTGTTGTATCCTGATTTAGGGGCCAGAATATCAGGTGTGTGACATTTAATTGAGAAAAATAAATAAAATAATTTGAATAGAGGTATATCAAGCAGGATTAAAAAATTAATGTAAAAAATGTAATTTAATCTGCTAGGCCACAATTATAATGCAGTTTTTGATGACCAGTTCCAGTTTGTGGAGTATATCTGATTACCAGCTTACATTTTCTTTTAAAAGTGACCCAGATCCAATACCTGCATTTACACGAAACAACCCAGGGTGAATGCACTAACAGGTTGCCAGGTCTGCATGACAAAACCAGCCCAGTTGCTATTTAAAACAGGCCCAATTTTTGCATAGTTTTTCCCCTTTGGAGATGGGAGGGCCTGTTTCCTCTCCGTCTAAATCACTTTAACCTGCAGACTTAAAAACAACCTGGCAACAGTGTAAAAGTAGCACAATTCTATGGGAAAACCACAGATTTGGCAACACTGACTGAAAGCGTCCACCTGAGTCTGTCATCATCATCATCATCGCATTTTCCATTATGTGCAACTCACATTAACAGGGGACTACCCCATGTCTGCTTACATGGAAGAAGCAGATGCAATATAAATAAGACCTGAAAGTGAAATGAGAATATCAGAATCCATGTGATTTTCTTCCTGCTTACACGTTTGTGGGTCATATCCAATCTGTGCCACATGGGAGGAAAATATTTCAGTTGGGTCACTTAAACCATGTAATGAAAATTCAGCCTTAAAATTAATTAAAATGTAAGGAAATTCATGTGACTGTATAATCATTTATTACAAAAGAAAAGATTTTTCAGGAAAAACTGAATGATGGCTTAACAAATTGAAAGTTTTGAGAAAGATAGATAGATATATTTTTCTAATAATTTGTTAGTCTGCACAGCATGAACACCTATTTGAGAAATTACAGCTATTATTTTCCCATTCAAAATAAAAAATCCTTAATTTATGGATGATTTAGGCAGTCACTCCTGACACGTTGTTACTTAGCAGCACAAAAAACAAAACTTTATTCAAATCCTAAATGGACAGGTATGTGCGCTAAAAAGTGTCACTTTAGTTCACGTAATCTCAGAAAGTTCCTTTATAATAAATGAATCTTTTATTTACATTGTGTTAGACAGAGATGATTTGCAAACATGCAGGAGAAGAAAGTCAAAAAAACATTGTAAAGAATCTTCACGCTTTCCAGAGCGCAAAAACAAATGTGAGCAGGAGCCAAATTTGTTTTGCCGATATCCTCTTATTATAGCTTTAACTGAAGGTGCTTTTGATTGCATGGGAAAATCAAAGTGTACCGTGATAATGTGAGAAAAGTGTCAGTTGCATGAGTCTCACAATGAATGCGTGACAGTTGGCAGCCCTACATAGATAGATATGAACATTCTTGACATTGTGATGGTGAATTTTGAATGGACAAGCACCACTTAACATTTCTTTTAAAGCATTACTTCAGTGGTAGATATGGTAACTCCTGCTCTCTCATTCCTGCCCAGCACATACACCAGCTCCAAATTTAGTCTAACTGGAACAGGACAGCAGCAGGAGGGGGATGAATTTCAGGCTGAGATCTAAGAAAGGTTGCAAGAGGTGAGCCAGTCGGTACAGGAATGAAAGTTTTATGGTGAGTAATTAGCGGAGAGGCTGTGAAGCAAATTTTATCGTGAGCCACTCCTTTCATCTAGCTTCAAGTTCTTGTACATGAAAGGCCAAATGTGTTTGCGTCTCTTAGCATTGGTAAACGGTGCACAGGTATCTCAGTGGAATATCAGTTTCCAAGTCTGACATATAACAAGGGTTAGTGTTTGTACCTTGAGAGATGTCAAATATCCCTCTGCGGGCGAATGGGGAAATAGTATTCTGCACCTTGCTCTCTCTCATGGGAGCAAATACACGGCGAGGCCTCCTATTTCAAAAAGAATAAGCAATGATTTCCCTCAAGGAAGCACCTCCTGTGCTCTTCCTTATGGAGGATGCTATGCTAGGAGACATATGGGAGGGGGAATATAAACAGAGGAGAGAGAGCATATGAGTCACTAGCTCACTAGAAGAGAATTCTGTCAGAAGGAGGGACAGGGGAAATGGGAGAGGAAGAGGTGAGGTGAGATGAGGAGAAAATGAAATTGCAAGTAAATCCCTCCCAGGACTGGCATGTCACAGGGCAGAGGAAGAGGAAGGATGGGTGGGACGAAAAAGGAGGATGGGAGGGACAAATAGAAAGGGGAAGGAGGAGGGGTGTGATTGAAAGATGGTGGCGAGACGGTTCCCTGAGCCAGCTGCGGAGTTAATCCGTTTAGGGGCCTGGAGATGGGGGGAATTGCGTAGAGGTGTGTCTGGGTCAGGAAAGGCTTCTATGGCAGTCCTGCAGGTCTCCGACAAGCTCTGGTCTGACACGGACACTCCTACAAATTGATGCCACACTGCCTCCGATCCGAACCGAAGGCCTGGTGAACAGGGGTCTGTGTGTGTTTGTGTGTATGTAGGGCCCTTGACCCTCTTTAGCGGAGTATAATCCAAAACCCTCAGTGGGTCGACTCCTCGACAGCACCAGATGTGAGCCTGAAACCAGGCTGATACTCAACAGCCAGCCCGATAAACACTCACGCGTTGACAGACTCTTAGAGGACATCCAATCAAATGACAACATCTAGTTTAATTCTGCCAGTATCGTATCTGTCAAAATAAGCTGTGTCAGTGAGTTATTGTTATGTGAAGTCCAAGTACACAAGTTGGTACTGACGCAATAAAGGAATAGTTTACAGAAAAAAATAATATTCTGTCATCATTTACACATAAGATGATACTTCAAAGAGTAAAATAAAAGTTGGGGGTCCAACGTACATAAACACTTTTTTGGTCGAAAAAAAAAAGTCTTAACACGTTTGACTCAACAATTGTTTCGTGGTTAGCATGTTAATTTTCAAAGCAAGAAGATCCCCCATTCAACTTCATGCATTTCTGTATGAAGTTTGTGTCTTTCCTTGTGGGTTTCCTTCGGGTGCTTTGGTCTTCCCCCAATCCAAATCTAAAACCTATAGACAAGGACACTGGGATATGCTTCAAGATCCTTGAGACCCAACCTAAGACAAATAGTTTGAAGGTTAGATGGATGAATATATGTTTCCGGCAAATATGTCAGACTGCATCTGTAGGAAAATGAGCTACAAACTACATTTCACATTGACTTTAGGAAAGCTCAGCCCTGTGCTGCAGGATTATGTTAAATCAAAATTTACAGCCGGAAATGTATTTACCACTGAACAGACAAACTTGGCCGCAGAGGACGTCTGCTTAACATAAGAACTGGGGATGAAGCAATCACTTGGGGTAATTGAGAAAACATCTAAGGCCAGTGGTGCTTAATGGACATATGACTCTGCGCATGAAAAAGCTAGCCTTGCTCATTTGCAAAATCTCTCTCTTCTCTGGTTTGCTGTTTACCCCCCAGGTGCCACATCGCTCCCAATCTGGTTGTCTTAGTCTAGGGTAAACCCTATTAAAGGCATTCGGTCCCAGAGGGAATGCAGAGCTCCCTGTGCTCTAACACACAAACTCAAACACAGACACAGCCAGACAGCAGGCTAAATTTCTCGAACACCTCTGCTCACCAGTCGGGCTGCAGCAACACAGCATTCTATTCAGTTGTTTTGACACCGCTGTCAACATACTGTTAGTCCCCCTGTGAAACTTTGACAGTAAATATCGTTACGTGGGTAGCCAAGAGGTCCCAAAACCCATTCCCTATAATTAACTTGTGCTTTGTCTTGGTTAGCGACAGTGGTCCACAAAGAGTAGACTGTGTTAACGGAACCAGTCAACACATATCACATATAAACTGTGCAGAACAGCAGGGAGTGATGAAAGAATTAGTCAGTAGGTGTGGTATTATTCTGATAAAATCTGACGAAAACAGCAGCAATAATAAAAGATTACACGAGGGAGTTGGAGGTCTTTATTCTGGATGGGTTTAAAGCAGGGGCGCAATAACGGGAGGTAGGTTAGGACAGTTCAAGGGGCTATGATTAGAGAGTAGGTCCTGTTGCAGCCCCCCAGAATACGATTTGGAAGAAGGTCAAAGCAATAAACTGTTCAGGGGCTCAAAACTGTAGCGGCACCCATTGGGTTAAAGGAATGGTTTACCTCTAAATAAAAATTCTGTCATCATTTACTCAGTCTTGTCTCATACTAAACCTTCAAAAAGTTTTTAAGAACCATTTTTATCCATGCAATAAAAGTCAATAGGGTCCAGTGTTGTTTTATAACATACTTAAATACCTGGGCAATATCCACATTCATTTAATGGAAAAGAGCAGCACTCTTAGTGAAACCTCTTCTTTTAAGTTTCACAGAAGAAGGTCAGTCATGCAAGAATATGTACACAAAGATTCATAGCTTTTATTGCTGTTTACCTACATTTCCCAAGAAAAGTTGCTTGAGGTGAGTTCTTTTACACATAAGAGGGATGAACTACAAATTTCACAGTCTTTTTCTCCAAGGAAAATGGCTTGTGTGATTGGAAAGAAAACTCATCTCGGCTCACCAGCAGCCCTATGGTGGAAGGTCAGGTCTCAGCCAAAGCAATCCCAAAGACTGCATTTGGCTCATCATCTCGAAACACAATTCTCAAATAAGCAAGGTTCCACTGCTATTGCGGTTTATCTCGGCAATGACCAAAGTCATCATGACGTGGAGCGAAGGAAAAAAAACGTATTTACGAATCCAATTACTCAAAGAATACTTTCTTTCAAGAGGTGAGGGGTTGCAAAAGTGGCCCAGGCTTGTGGCGGAATCAAAGTGGACGATATTCATTCCAAGAGCCAATTGCATTTTCAAGTCAATAGATCTGCGCCAAAGACTGCCGTTGGCCAGGGAGAACAATGACTTGGCATGCTTGTCCTGTGACTGATAGCTATGAATCATTGTCTCCAGTCTTTGGATAGTCAGTGCATTTGTCACACACAATCGCCACACCTAATTGGCCTAGGCTGCTATGCAACAAAACGAGTCATAGCAAATATACTGTATCTGCAACCACTGTGAGTGTACAGTTTGGTTTAAGAACACTGGAGAGACATTACAACCTAGCACACCTTGCATGTATTCGCACTTTCTAGAAGAACATGTCTCACCAGGAAAAAGTCATCATTCAAAAGGTTCACAAGGTAACAGGACTTTCTTTGTACCTTGAAGGACTGATATGTGCTCACAAAAGAGCTCTCTGACAGGAATAACACTAAGTCGAATTTGCTTTCTTTTTCTTATTCTGTACTTTGACTCGCCTCTGCTGTCAGAGTGCATCGATGTACTATGAAGCATGATCAGGTGCTGCCTGATTGCCTGGCTATGGTCGTGATTGGCATGTTAAGGACAACATGCCTCCTTCTGTTAGCTACATAGATCAGGTCTGGTTAACTTTGACAGGTTGCCAATTTTCAATATAAGTCTTAGGACTTTTTTAAATTAGCTGACGGACAAACCAATTCCAGACTGAGCTGTAATCCTTCTTTTCTTGATTGGTGTTGTTGTATGTATTAGGTGTGCACTTTTAAAACTAACTAAAAGTAATTGAAAAAAGCTGGTAACATTTTGGTATATAAAGACCAGTTCTCACTATTAAGCATTGTGCATTAGTATTTATTATTAGTTTATTATTAACATATTATCTGTACTTATAAAGCAAATATTCTGCATGACCATATTATATATTTATAATACCCAATAGCTAAGCTTAAGATTTATCTTACTAACTATTAATAAACAGCAAATTAGCTGTTAATTGAAGGAAACGTCGTAGTTAATGGTTGTTCACAGTAAGAATTGGACATTAAAATAAAATGTGGCATTAAAGGCATTTATAAAAGGTACTCAGAGTCCCTTTAAGATGCTTTTAAGGTTTGTGTCACTCTTAATGTGTCATAAAACTAAATGTGCTTGGTTTGAAAGCACATTTGAAAATAGTTCGACAGGGAACAATTGTGCTTCTAACGCAAAACCTATGCTGAAAAAGTAGGCATCTTGAATGATGCTGAATTTTAAGGCAGAAAATAAGGCCAATGGCAGAAATGTTGATTATGCATATTGAATATACATATTTTATCAGTTTATCACTTTAATCTGTTTATTCTCGTAATTTTTTTATTAAATAAATTATTCGCTTAAATCATTCATTTTCCTTTGGTCAAGGACTGCGGATTAAACATGCATATAGATTATACCAAACTATTGATAAAAATATTGATTTAAAATAATCAAAACTGGGTGTTTTAGCCAATATATTTGTGTTCTGTGTATATTTATGCTAAAATCATGTCGCGTCACACTTAGCTCTTGGCAACACGCAACAGGGATATTTACTCCATGAGCAGTTGTCACTGATATATTTCTTTATTTACTAGGAAACCATTTTGTTTGGAAAACGTACAGGTCCTCTGGCATGCTCTCTGTTTTGGTTTTCTGCAAGAGCCCCTCGTGAAGCTCCTTTAGGAGACTCTTAATGGAGCAACAGCTGTGCTATAGCAGTTCCTCATTTAGATCACTTAGGGCCTGTTCCCTCTCTCGGCCCTCGAGAACAGCACAGCATAACTGTTCTCTCACTGTCTCCTACCCCCTGACCTGATTGCCAAACTTTTGTAAATAGTAGGAAGTACATGATATTCTTCTTCATTTGTCACGTTCTCGCAGTAATGAGGACACCATCTAATACACTCCCAGATAAAGGGCTGGTCAGGCCTGTCCAGTGTGAGTAATTCAGTTCTACTGTAGCTATAGGTTTTGGTTCACATTCAAGGAGGCCATTGAAAACATACAAGGGCCACAAGGTGATTTAAAAATAATCTTTTTAAACAATTTGACTTAAAGTGGAAAAGTTGGTGAGGGGGGGTGCTAAATAGGTTTATGATATTATTTTTCACTCTGTGAAAATACAGTGTTGTCTCTATCAGACCGTTTAAATCTTTTTTACAGCAGAAAGGTCTGTGTTTTATTTTTTTTTTTTTTTCAATTTTTGCAAATCTCATTCCACACCTGCCCACTTCCACCGAGTGGTACACAAGGTCCCTGTTCACAATAAATGTGTTCCTGGCTGAACCTGCTTTTTAGGTCCAATTATTGCAATCCCTTTCCTTCTTTTCAACTGAACAAACCAAATAAATTGTCGAGGGTACATACAAAAGCTGTCGGTGGGGCAGTACTTTTGTATCACGTTTATAACATTTTGCATTTTTTATACCCTTTAAAAGGGTAAAGCTTTTTCTAAGGGGGGTAGATTTACATCGTAGTAATATGTATTGGGGACGATACATTATTTATAGAAATGTGTAGATTAAATGAATACATTAAATCTTAAAATTGCATTTCATGATTAAACAGCAGATTAAATCACATAATTGCAGTGGCAGATACATGTATATATATGATCTATGTTTTTGAAAATTATTTCGGGCTACGTGTCCTGTCCCTTTAAAAAAAACGTCAGAAGAAAATGTAAACCATGCTTACAAACAGTGCACAAAGGATGTCATTACGGAAACCAGTTATCAAGTATTGTTGAAAGCCGTTTTAAGGATTGCACCCGCTCATTGAAAATGAATTGTGTCCTAGACCTGTAGATAGCTCATTCTGAGCATCTCCCTGTGCTATACATCCCCTCTCACTTCTGCAGCTGTCTGCCCATGAGAAAAGCCTCCTCACCTGCTGGAAGTCAGAAGCGAAGGAGGAATGAATGTTAACGTGTGGGGGTGTACAAGGTTTAATTGCAAAACAAAATCCAACCTAATGATCTACTACTCTCGATTATTAAAAAAAAAAAAAAATTAATAAAAATTGAATAAAAAACATGAAGACTATGTTAAAATTAGATTTTATTTATTTTAAGTGGTTATTTATATATGGTTTATCGTAAAAGTGGACCGATTAAACAGTATGTTAAATGCTTATGTATTTATTGGGAATAAAAACACACACACATATATATATATATATATATATATATATATATATATATAACAATGACAAAATTTTCATATGACAATTTATATTATTTATATATTTATTTATTTTATTTTGCTTAGTAATTACACTTACACAATATTAAGAGTGTGTATGCAAATAAAACGATTTATATGTTGTTGGTGTATTTTTAATAAACCAATTAAATATAAATGTGACTTCAACATTTTAAGTTCAATTTTAAAGGTCATACTCCGATGAGAAAATATTACCTCTATTAAAGCATGGAACAAATAAATAAGCAAACAAGCATTTGATTTATCATTTTAAGCTATTTCTTCAGTAAAACAAATGAACAAAAATAATAGTTTGAAAACACCAACACTTAATATGTGTAACTGTTAACATAACATAAATAAACATAAATAATTACATGGAATGTTCATGTCATGGATATATATATATATATATATATATATATATATATATATATATATACCATAACTAACCATATATTAAATGCTGCTCTATTGTAAATATTGTATTAAATGGGATCTCTGTGTATATTTTTATAAGTGATCATTTATTGTAATTTACTGCATGAGAGTATAGGGTTAGAACATAGCCGACCATGAGAGACTTCCAACACCAGTTTGTTCATATCCATATAACTTTAAGTATTAAATAGTTTAAGAAGTCTTGCTTTTTATTACATTGTTGTTAATGAGTCACTGGAATGAGTTCAAAGGAACACGGCCAGCACAAAATAAAATTCAATACCAACATGCAGCAAAGACAAAAATGCTTAGGCAGAATGATTGAAATCTTTTCACAGCGAGAATAAAAATCTAAGTCACAACCAATTTCTTCTGTATCCTCCTCTGCACTCAGCCTTTTTAGCTCGTGTATGAGTGCGGGAGACTCAAGGCCCCTACTGAGGTTCACCTGGACCTTTAGTAACTCTCGGCCGCGGTTTCATTCACAGCCCTTGAACACAACCCTCAGTTAGTACTCAATGGCAGTCACTCAACAGACATAAAGGAAGTGCCTTCAGAAAGAGCTTTCGCACTTTCCTCAAGTAAATGGAAAGAACTTCTGTTCCTTCTTGACTTTTCCTTTGGGTCAATTTTAACCCCAAGTCCATTGAGTGTCTGAAAAACCATTGTAAACACACCAGAAGCTACTCAGTGTGCTCAAAAACCAAGTCCCATACATCTGCCAAAGTCCGATTAGCACATTTCTCACTTCCTCAGCAGCCATATGTTCTCACGCAAATGAATTTATGTATAATATCGGTCCAATGATCTTATAATAAAGATTTGTAAGTGGAGGTTTGCACTGCTGGAAAACAACCCCCGAATGGTTCCTATCGAATTTCAGTTCACAATAAACACTGCTCTCATTTCTCAAGCAATTAAATGCTTCATCGTTTAAAACCGACAGAATGCGATTTCACTGTTATCGTTTAAAAAAAAAACAGATGAAATTTCTGGTCCCTCTGGTTTTGAGATTCATTTTGAGATAATCTCATTACCTGTTCGGAAAAAAAACACTTTGTTTGAAAGCAAAAATTGAAAGATGTTTCTCAGAGGATGAAGAGAAAAGAGTCTGGAAGATGCTAGGCAGTAAAGCTGAAAATAAGTGGTCTTCACAACTAGCAATTGAGGGCTAAGCACTATTTGCCGGGGCGACTTACAGTATACTTATTACAAGGATCGTTCCCTTCAGAGCAACTTGAGGTTAAGTGTGATGCTCGAGGGTTCAACGGTTCATAGATCAACACTTGCCGGATCTGAACCTTCAGCTCTTCCGTTAGATCATTAACTGCTACGCTTTGCTAATTTCTTTGACCTGTCGCTTGTTGGCATCCCTGTGCTGCTGATATTGTACAAAAGGAGACCGGTCAAAGTGATGTAAGATTTCCTTTCAAACAGAAATGATCAAACAGCTGCCAAGGTTTACATAAAGAGTGAGGGCGCAAAATGAGCTGTGATTTCCCAGAGTGCTTCGCTAACATGCTAATGAAGGGCAAATTCCAAATGGCATTTCTTTTTTTCATGCACAGAAAGCACTGTGATTCTCCAACTCAAAGAGCGAACAATGAAGGGTCCTTCGACAAGGCCTTATGGGCATAATTGTTTTTAAGACAAGCTGAGAAGAGCGGTTGTCTTTTCTACTCTGACATTACCTTTTTAAACAGGAAGCCGTGGTGAGGCTTATTGAAAGTGTCACTTAAAAAAAAAATAAAAATCCGACAGAGAATCACATACCATCGTTAATTAAGAAGGTGATATTAGTGGGAGGGGCATATACTTGCACTTGATTGGACAATATATGGACACGCCCCCAAGTGCAGGATGACTTGTCAATATTTGACGAGTATTTGTCTGTTTTCAGGAAAAAAAAAAAACCATTTTAAATGCATTAATAAGTTAATCTGCTTAACTTTTCAGTGTACAATAAGTATTATTGTATTATGAGTGTACAGTAAGTACTATTGTGTTATTGTACACTTTTCAGTGTGCAATAATACAATAGTGCAATAGACACAAACCATAATCATTCATTTAGCTGCTGTTGTCAAGGTAACATTTCAAAATGGAAACGGCAGAATATTTACATAACTATATATCTGAGTAGGGTGTACCAAAAAAAAGTCCGCATCTCATCTTTGGTAAACAATCAGTCTAGATGCAGCACAGCTGTGACCAAGAGAGGCAAGGGATTTCGTTTCAGCATTTCATCGGGTTCAAATCTACCATGGATGCCTCCTGAAATCTTTAATGCCAATTTAATTAAATAAAAACTGCTTTAACCGGCATTTTTAAAGACGTCAGACGCTTTCAGTGTGTCAAGTTCACACAGGTGTGTGACTCACTTGGGAAAATGCAAGGCATCTGTTTGCAGTGGCTACTTATTTAAATCCAATACGTTATGAAATCTGATTCCACGAAGCATAAACTTTCCAGTTGACACTAATCAGGCGTAAATACAACGTAAGCTAACCGCCTTTGTGTTAAATAAGAAAACGGCTAGCTGTATCTTCCAAGACAGTTGGCAATAACGTCTCGCTCTTCAGGTTCTATCTCTTAGTGCTTATTATATCACAGCCGTGAACATCTGAATTCAGCTCATGATGCTTCTGTGAAACACATCTGTGCTGAACCACAAAGATTTGATCCACTTTTCACAGGGTACTGCAATCAATCAACTCATCCATCTGATCTATTCTCTAAAAATGGATCGCGTAGCACAGTTTTCCTATTTTGAGGGAACCTCAGTTTTACGAGCCAGAAAAGAAGCATAGGCTAGCATATTTATTCGTTGATTAAGATGATGGATTTTCCAGGCAGTTGATATTGTGTTTCTCGTACTGCACTGCAGGTTGAAAGTGAACAGGCGCACTTAAATATTATCTGGTGCTTTGCTGCCATCATGTGGTTACACATTGACATTCGTTGGTTGTGAACCAATGAAGATCTTGATGCCCTTATAGATTTCCTCAAAGTATCTGAGCAACAGAAACAATAAAAACTAAAAGATATTAAGCTTAATGAAACGATCCCAAATCTGACCCACTGAGAATTTAAAGTAAACTGATGTGACGCATCCATGTGACACTGGTTGTCGCTATAATGCAAACATCTATGGTCTTGTTTCTAAAGAGCAAGTTGCCCAATCCTGTTTCTTAGGGATCTACCTAACCTGCTAAATTCTGCTCCAGGCTCAAAGGCTGAACTGTTTGGACTTAAAAGTTTCAGTTGTTGAATAAAAAATATACACCATTTAGGCGAATAAAAAAAAGAGCAAACAGAGAGAGAGGGAAAAAGAAAAAGAAACATTTTATCTGTAGTAGTCATAGATCCGGTATGGTGCAAATATAGCATGCTGAACCAAAAACTGATTCATTGATTAGTTTGGCAAATTAATGATTTTTGGGCATAGCCCAGACTGACTAAGTGGCCTGTTTCGTTTCCAACAATCAGTTTTGCAGCAATCAATTTTTTGGACATTTTGAGGACACACAACCAGTTTGCTCAAACTTTTGGCTTAAACTTTGCAGACACTTTATATTCACCACACTTAGAATACACCCTAATACAAATCTAGAAACTGTTCCTAGTAAAAAAAAAAATATACATATTATTATTATTACATTTATTATTCACATTGATCTTACTTGTATGTCGCTTTGGGTAAAAGCATCTGTTAAATGACTAAATATCAGACAGACAGTGTACCTGATGTATACTTGGAATAGTTCCACTTTAGCTCAATCTTATATCTTTAGTTGGCTTTCTTCCGCACATTCAAAATGCATTAAGATCAAAATTAGTTCCAGTTTAGCAGACTTTAAGTATACTGGTTTAGTACACCAACAGTACAGTTGCAGAGTATTTTTATAACCACATACATATTAAAAATGAATTTAGTAGTATACTAAGAATACAATAAACGTATTTCAAATGCATTAAAGTATGTTTTCTTTTCTTACTAGGGGTGGTACTTTTCTCATTTTTTCCCCAGTTTCCCCCAGTGATGTTGTGTTGCAAATATAAAAGAAAGAAAAATCGTTACATAATCTGACCTACAACGCCTTAGACAACCCGTTCTACATAATCATCCACATTCCATATTCAGGAGTGATACGCAATGAACTAGTTGTTCAATTACATAAATTAAGCTGCATATCAAGTCTGCAATAAATAATGGCAAAAAAGTTTTTGTTTCGGTAGAAGAAAGTTTTCAGCGTGGGACATTATGGAACGATGCTAATGTGATGCTAATATGTTTTGTTATTTCAGACCATGAACGCAAGGGAAAGCATTAACCTTCCCGTGGTCTTTCTCCAGTCTAACTGGAAGACTGAAACCGATCAAAGTGTGCACAAAGGTCCAGCATCTGCACAGATCAATGCACAGATTAGTAGCGGAATTGGAGAGCAGAGATGGTGACATTTGCTTTGCCTGCGCTGCCTTTCCAATAAATGAGAATTCCCAGATAACAGTCTACCTGTTGAGGAGAATTGATCACCTGAGTTTGCTGAGGCAATCCTTATTGATTTCGTTCAATCAGCGCACATGCAGTGGTTTTACAGACTAAGATGATAGATTTGGTGAAGTCCACACAGCCAATTACCACTTCGATTTTGTGTGCGTGTGTGTGTGTGTGTGTGTGTGTGTGTGTGTGTGTGTGTACTATATTTTTGTCAGGGAGAGCTGCAGGAAGTTTAAGGCACGTATAGATGCAGAACCGAGAGAATTAATTTTTTTTTGGAGAAATTCAGCTTTACATCGCTTGTTCACCGACGGATCCTCTGCAGTGAATGGGTGCCGTCAGAACGAGAGTACAGCAGCTGATGAAATGCATTACAATTGCATATATTCGATTTCTCAAGGATCATATGACACTGAATTGTTCAAAAGAATACGTTACATTTTTACGTAAAATTAAATGACAAAACAATGATTTAAATTACAATGCTATTTTACAATATTGCTGTTGTTTAGCAAATAAATGCAGTCTAGTTTAGTAGAATGAGAGCACAGCAGCCGATGAAAAATATTACAGTTATCCACAAGTAATCCAATTTAACTTAAAATCGTCATGTTTTTCTCAGCTGTTTGGGCTCTCATTCTGACGGCACCCATTCACTACAGGTGATGCACATCACACAATGCAAAATGTCTCCAAATCTTACAAAACTGTAACTAGGAGTTCTTGGTTGCAAAAACCGCAGATCCACCGTACTGCTTCACCTTATTGTGATGCTATGAAACAAGAATGCACACACCCCTGCCGAAGCCAAAGTTTTTGTTTTGTTGTGAAGGCTTGACTCAAGACAAGTTATGCCAAACATTTTCATTGTGAGTGTGTGAAAAACTGCTTTCAGATATTTAAATTCAAAATCAGCGGTATATGCGGTTGCGCATTTTATGCAAATTGCTTCTTCAACAGTTTTGGATCCTAGACGCTTTTTTTTTTTTTTTTTTTTTAGGAGCACTTTCACATAAGAAACCCCTTTGAAACCTTTACTGCTAAAAAAGAAACAGTCACAGCCACAAAAGGGCTTTGACTGAAACAAGAAGAAAAATTTAACTTTTTATTTGTGATTGTGCATCTTGTTTATCGCGACTATTACAATAATGATAGACATTCGCCACTGCTGGCTTTTATAAATGCTGTTCTTTTCAACTTTCTATTCATTGACGTATCCTGAAAAAGAAAACAGTTTCCACTCTTCACCTCTGGCGCTTGGGCCCCTAATAATAAGAAATGTTTAATGAGCATCAAATCAGAACATATATTTGATTTCTCAAGGATCGTATGACGCTGAATTGTTCAAAAGAATACATAACATTTTTAAATTACAAAACAATGATTTAAATTACAATGCTATTTTACAATATTGCTGTAGTTTAGGAAATAAATGCAGTCTAGTTGACTTTTGACCAGTGTAGTGTAACCTTTAATTAAATTTGCATGCATTTTTGTAGCACTTTACATGATGTACAGTATTTTTTTCACCCATATTGCACCATATCATGCACACCCAATTCTCTTGAAGAAATGCGTCAAGATTTCTGTTTGATTTCACTGATACAATCTCACAGGAGGGTTTCGCCCAGTTCACAGATGATAATATTTACAGTATAAAGTGACGCCTACATTAATCATGGTTTTGTGGAGCAGCAATATCATTTTAGTCAAGCTATCCCAGTTGTTCGATTTTAGCTGCTAATACGTTTAAAATGTAAAATGAAATGCAAATTTAAAAAGACTCTGAGTTTTCGAAAAGTCTAAACATAAGATGTGCCTATATTTATTAGTTTTTATACGTATTAACCGTTTGAATTGCATTTGTACATTAACCCTGCTAGCAATTATTACATAATCTACGCTTGACAACCAGTTTCCACCAACTGCAGATAAACAGTGGAAAACTTTAAGTATAATTAATGTTTAGATCATCAGGCTACATTCATAGTCTATTAGGGAGAGGTTTTTTTCCAGAGCTTTTGGAGATTTGGCTTTTTCACCTGTGCAGGTAACTTCATGACACAAATCGTCCTGCCAGTTTATGACCTCAACTAGGCCTATGTGTTGTATAAACCTCATGATCTCAACTCCAAATATGTAACAGGTCTTATTATGTCTGTGATCTACAGCCGATTTAGTATTTTTAAGTAAATGATAACACATTTGGGACTTTTAGTGACTTACTGTTTTTTTATAACATCGTTCATGCTGTCACTTTTAGAAAACAGCAAGTGTCTTATTTGAATTTTTCAGTGACCTCAAATGTAGCTCATATAATCAGAAATGAATTATCTAATCAAAATGGCATCTATCTGTTTTATATTAATAGTTTCGCTAATCCAAATTATGTAATGTAGTGCAATCACGCATTGTGTGTAAAGATTGCAGGACTATTGTTTATCTGAAAAGTCAAGAGCAGTCATTGTTTTAAATATAGCTAAAGCATTCTTTCACATACTTTGTACATATATGGAAGAGTTCACATTCTTTAACTACACCACTTTTTTTGTCAGAGGGGTAGATCTTTATTAAATTCATTAAATACCGTAAATTCTGGACTATAAAGCGCACCTGCATATAAACCGCATCCGCTCTATTTAAAAGTTTTGCAAGCCACAGATATGTATGTTTTTAGATTAGATATTTACTACAGGAACAGAACGATTTTGAATTGTAAATGTACATGTATGTACCTAAGTAGTACCTAAATTTCCTTACCTGTATTTTAACACGGCAGCAACTTTGCAGATTAAAACGCTCTTCCCGCGGCCTCCTCCAGCGTCTCACCATAGACTCATTGACGCTAAGCTTCTTGTATCGCGAGATCGATGGCCTTCAACTTAAAACTTGCATCATACGAACTTCTTCGTGTGGGTTCCATGATGAAGGGGTGAGGATTTGAAAAGATAGAGTTTGACAGGATTGGTAATTTGTCGTCCTTCTATCCGCTTCTACCGACTTATATCTGCTAAAGAGGAACTAGCGTATTCTTCTTTGCATTTATTTTGTCTTAGTTTTGATTCTAATTCCAGTTAGAGCGCCCCTAGCGGTGGAAAAAAATCTGCAGAATAGCCGCACCTTTGTATGAGCCGCATGGATCAAAACCTATGAAAAAAGTAGCGGCTTATAGTCCAGAATTTACGGTACATCATTTTGAAGCCTTATTATGTTTAGGATTGATTGCAAATTGTTATACACAAATTGGTGTCATTTCCAACGTGGTGTTATTTCCATAACCTATATATATAATCAAATGATTAATCGTAGTTAATCTCATTCAAAATAAAAGTTTTCATTGACACAAGGTGTGTGTGCTGTGTATATTGTGGGATTTATGTTTTAAAGGATTCATGTTTTACAGGTTTTACTCAATAGAAGCACTGTGCCCAGGCCTCATAAAGGCTCTGTGTTTTTCCATTTGATATTATGTGTTTTTCCATTTTGATATTATGTGCTGTACAAAATGTCTTATCTACAGAAACAAGATACAAGATACTGGTCGAGAAGAAACAACTGCACCTGGTTCTGTGAAGGACACCCTGAATGGGAGGAAGACCCAAGCACAAGAATATAAATATTGTGTGAAATGTAGTGTGAGCATACAGGACTGCCCTGCATGCCTTGATGCTGTTGTTCTGTATCCTGAGCTCAGTCTCAATTATTCTGACTTTATTAAACTTATTAAGATTTTAAATTTAAGAGTAGGTCTCATCATTGACAGACCTGAACCTGGGAGGGAAACAACAAAGATTTTTCCCAACAATATTTATTATGTAAAAGACACACACATACAGCATATGTTTACTGGTATATATTTCTATTCATAAAATGTATTTATAATTATATTTAATAATTAATTTTAATATATATATATATATATATAATATATATATATATATATATTAATATATATATATATATATATATATATATATATATATTGTTTTGTTTTGTTGCCTCTTGTTTCTCATTCAATGGGAAACCATTAATCAGAACTAACGGCTGAATTCATTCGTTCGCTCTTCTCGTGTGACGTCACGGCCGGTCCTTTAAAAGCGCGTGAGAAACAGCAGCGCCTCAGAACACGCGCTCGAGTTTGAGCGAGGCTGCGAGGGAAGGCTGGATGGATGGCAAGCAGTAGACTAATGTTTACTTCTCATAACTACTTCTAGCGCGCTTTCGTTTGGCACTGACTACACTTCTGCATTTAAAGTGCAACTGCGATCAATATCAGCGCACCTTTCGTCGCCAGAGGTGAGTAAAAAGCCTAATTCTGCATGTTTTAGGACTGAAGTGTACATGAACTGTAAACATATTCAGTCGCAGGTGTAATATTTTTTCGCGTGACTTATTTCAACTTTTCTTTTTTTTTTCCAATAGACATTTCACCACCAGCAGTCGTCTTCATCAGACGTTCATCTGTTTGCCAAAAATGAGCAACACAAAGTAAGTTCTGTCATTTTTCACCACACTGTCTGAGGCCACAGATAAAATAGTATTTTATAATTGAAATTTTAATTAATTTACCATTGCGTTGTTATTAAAACATACATACTTCTTGTTTAAAACCTTAGTAAAGTAATTAGATTTGCCTAAACTAGATTTTGGGAAAAAACGGGATCTCACGTTCTCTACATTTTCCGACTTGTCTAACATAGCTTCTCCTCCATGTGTTTTCATAGAAGCTTTGGATTCAGCATCTACTCTTTCCCTGATCGTGTAATGCCGGTGGATCTGGCCATGCATGCACAGATTAGCTCACCGCTGTCTCAGCTCCTAGGCATGTCTGCTCTCAGGGCATCTCCACCCAACGTGCCCTCACCAGAGCTCCAACGTGCCAGGCTTACACCCCCTTCACCCACGTCTTCACTATCTTCGTCCAGCTCTGCCAGCTCCCTGTGCTCGTACTCTCCAGGCACCGGCACGTTGCGCAAGAAGAAGCGAGTCGTGTTTGCAGACACTAAAGGTCACGCTCTAACATCCGTGCGCATCTTCACCGCTGACCCCTCGGAGTCCGAACCAGAAGATGCCCCTCAACCTGAGGAGCATGTGAAGCCTAAAGCACCCATGCAGAGCGCTAGACTGCGACTCAAACTTGACTTTCCGCAGCCCGTTGCGGACCGTGCAAGCTTGAAGGAAACCTTGGTGCAACTAGAGAGCTGTAGCCTGAGCGAAAAGGCGCTGAGCGGGACGGTACGGGTCTGCAACATTAAATTCGACAAGACCGTCTTCATCCGCATAACGTTTGACTCGTGGCGAAGCTATAAAGACATTGCGTGCACGTATGTGAGGCAACCAAACGCAGGTTTGGAGACTGATTTGTATTCTTTTAATGTGTCTCTGCCGTCTGATCTGGACCCGAAGGAGCGCCTGGAGTTTGTGCTTGTGTTCCGACCCGGCAACAGCAAACTGCAGCTCGTGGACAACAACAAAGGGAAGAACTACCACGTTCTGGTGGAAAACGTGGCGCCCGAACCTCGTCTGGTGACGAAAAGCAGGCGAACCTTTGTCATACCAAGTCCTCAGCGTTATTCCGCGTGGCCCGGGGTCAGAGGTCATGAACTGCAGAGGACGAGACACCTGGCATGCAAAGGCCTGCCCTACACAGACCACCTGTTAAGCAGGACCTGGGGAAGGATGGCCAATGTTCCTCCGTTATGTTAAGATGGGACTGAGGCGCTTGTGCGGTCGACATTTCTACAGTACTTGACTTAATTGATTTTCTGCCCCGTTTTATACACAAAACTTGAATAGACAGTGCTTGCTGGTTTGCACATGCTGCTGAAGCGGTGAAATGTGAATGTTTACTTTGTTTTGTACATTTATATATATATATATATATATATATATATTATATATAATATATATATATATATATATATATATATATATATATATATATATATATATGGGATTTAATTTGCACATTATGCATTATCTCTACAGCTAAAATATGTATATGTGTATATGTGTGTATATATATGAATATATATATATATATATATATATATATATATATATATATATATATATAGGCTTGTAAAAGTGGTGTAAACAATGAATCCTTGTGTATATGTATATATGATTATGTATTTATTTTGAACTCTTTCATTAAAAAGAATCCGCTTTCCATGAACTCTTGCATGATTTACTCGTGCTGCTGGAACTGTGTCACTCTGTCAAGTGCTACTGAACAACACTGAAGCAATAACAAGCACTGGGTGTAAGTCAGTACATGCCAGAGGCTTTTTTCATGCCTGAACCGGTCTCATAACTTAATGTATTATATCAAGGCACTCCTCGGGTCCATTATTTAACTCAAACCACACCTAGCAACCAGCAAAACAATTAGTGCGCAAGAATGTTCCAGATGTTCGAATGGAGAAGAACATTTCATACCTGCAGCTTTTTGAGAATGTGAACAACACCGTGACATTATTTCCCAGACACGACAGCTGAAAAATCGAAATTTGATAATAACACGGTAATATACAAAACTAAAAATAGTAATATTGTGAAATGCTTTTTTTTTCTATGAATGTAATTTATTTACAGTATCCATTATTGCAGAATATATATATATATATATATATATATATATATATATATATATATATATATATATATATATATATATATATATGTAGTAAATGAGTTAAATGTTTATTCAGTGACCGCTCTGTTGCATCCAATGTGTACATAATTTCTACGCTGATTCAAAATTAGTTTGTCAGTCTTTTGACAAATTTAACAGTGTTTAATTAGCCATAAAACATACAGTTGGATCAACATCTTTGTTGTTTCTGGAACAGCATTCTCATGCATTCGTTGCCTTAGGGATGAAGTGAGAGTTTATAATAGGTTTAAAGTTGAAAGAATGTTGTGTGGGTTTAGATAAGAAAAAATAAATCATGTTTAACATGGTAGTTATTGCCTCTGTCCTTACTTATATCACAGTGAAAATATGACAAGGGTGTTAATGTATATAATATTTATATGATCTAATATTACAATATTATTTATTTAGTACACTTCAAAAGTGTTAATGTGTACCTTTAAAGTAAGTAATATACCATTTAGGGGTAAATAAGGTGCAAAAGTACTCTTTTAGCTTTAGGGTAACTGCCCAAGTGACAACTTTGTACTTTTTTTTCTCAGGGCGTATCACTTTCACAACATGTTTCTGTTAACATTATTGACATCTAACTGTCAGTCAAGCACATCTCCTGGCATCTACTTGTCATGAGTCAATTTGGCCAAACGCTGCCTAAGCCTACGCTTGGCCCTGTTAAGCGGCGGCTGTCCCGAGGATACCTCTGCTGTGAGTCTTCCTCAGTCGCATTCTTTCCTCTCCCGCATGTTCTGCGCTTAGGCAATACTGAGAATTAGAGGTTTCATGCACCGACCGACACAAGCGTTAGGAGGTGAACACCCCTCTCTGTTCTCCACCTCAACTCTGCAGCGTTCATTCCATGAGTTCTGACTTTATGGTGATTTGTCCGGCCCAGAGAAGTGAGACGAACACGCTGGAATGCTGTAGGCGTGAGAGTCCGTCATGCAAACCTATCCCTAGTAGTCTCTTATGAAAACCGGTTCACAAGCTTAATGATGTAAGAAGCTAACCTGTTCTATCTGTGAACAACCTCATCCCACCCCTGAACACATGATCTCTCCTACTCACAGCATGGAGAGGAAGGTGGGAATATTTCTGGGACTTGTGAGTGTCTTGAAGGAAAGTGCAATGGAAATGCTTCATCCCTTCACAAAGGGCCGTCTTCAAGCCTGTTAAAAACAGACAGGGATGCTCTGTGGCGTCTCGCGATGAGGAGGTTCTCCATTGGGCCTGCAGGAGTTAAGATCCGTTTAATCAATTTTGGAAATGTATTTGTAAATAACAGTTCATTAAAAATATTTGTATATTCTTATAAATGTATTTCTCTCCGATAATGTTGCGCAAACAAGTACGCTAATAACTCTTGAATGTAAAAAATGTAAATTAATTTTTTTTTAAAAATACAGAAATCGATCCAGCTTATTTCAGTTATTATTATTAATCATAATTTTAATTGTGATGAATTGCTTCCAAATGATTTTTTACATAATATGTGTACTGCGTACATTTATGATGTACATATAAATACAGACACATGCATGTATGGAATTAGGTAAATATTATGGTTTTTATATCTGTGTGTGTGTGTGTGTGTGTGTGTGTGTGTGTGTGTGAAATCAAATAAATGCAGCCATGGCAAAAGGCATTAAATAACTACACTCTGAATAATAAGACTGCTCATCACCGAACAGAGGTTTGTGGATTTTGGCGAGAAATCAAATCTCATAACACTCTGTATAACCTCATGGTCTCATACCACGTCTCTGAGTATGACATGATTCACATGATGATATCTGAGCTGATGAAATATGAAGCGCGTCACCGTGTTTTTCTTCAGCGGGGAACCAGGGTAAATACAAGGACGGGGGAAATGCTATCTTTAAGACATGATCACATATTTTCATTTTTAGTCCTGAGGTACAACAGGCATGCCGGGAAAGCCTCCCTAAACTTTGCTTTCACCGAAACGTTTTTTCTCCACTCTAGTGAATGAAGCAACAGACCGGAATGTCCTAGTGCGAGAGTTTATCACACTGTTCCTCTCCCTTGCCGTCTTGAGGTGATTTATGTAATTCAAAGGTGTTTCCCCTCCAAACTGTAGCTTGCATTTTCGATATCCCACCTCTTAGTGGACCGAATGAATGAATATTACGTGATTCATGATTATATGACGGTGTGTTAGCACCAGCGGCACAACGCAGATTCTTCCTTACAAACGTCTTGTCTCCTGTCTTTATGTGTAGGGCTGTTCTTAGACAGCGCTTCGTTCTGACAGAACGACGTGTTATTATGCGACGTCTTCTGGGGAGAGGAAGTAATGCTGACGTTCATCATAAATACGTGCTGGGATGTCGGCGTCCCTTGGGTTTAGCCCGAGCGCCAGATCTTCTTGTTCTTGGCACATGTGATTCTTTGAATGAGCTTTAAGAATTTCTATGAAAAGAAGAGACGCTCTCAGGGTTTTTGGTGCAGTAAGTTGATAGCACCGGGGGAATCGGGGGCTTTGTTGCAAACAGGAAAGGAGAGGGGCCGGGGAAAGGGACGGTGAAAGCAAAGCTGTTTTTGTTAGCATGTCCTGTAGGCTACACATGTTCTGTAACGCAGGACGTAATGTATTATATGACACTATAACATAAAATGTGTCACGTTTAAAGACCTAAATGTTTTGAATTATTGAAACGCTGGTGACTGAACCAAGCAGATATGGTTGGTTATGTTTTTTTTTTATATATATATACATTTTATTCAGTCTCCATATGAAAAGCATAATAAAAATATTAATTAAAATGATTATATAAAATAGGTTCTAAAATAAAAATAAGTTATATCAAATATCTATAGCATAATACAATCTTTTTTTCACACACAATTACTATTTTAACTTTTTATTATTTTACATTGACCTTTTTCAGATTTTATTATAGAGATTAAAATGGCAATATAATTATGCTACATTATAGTAATTATAATTTAGATATTTAAAAAAGTTTGTTTATATATACATACATAAATGCATTAACATTTATATATTTTTTACATAATAAAGCATTTTATTTAAAAAATATGTTTCTTTTAAAATGAATTGAATTGTAAAGTAAGAAATCAAAATGTAAAAAAATCCATAGTGTTATGTTTAAAATATGTGTGCGCACGTATGAAATTACTAATAAATGTATGAAAAATAGTAGTATAACTGCATTGTAATAGTTATAATAACGTGTAGCTATAAAAAGTATTTTGTGTATACATAAATACAATAACTGTTTAGCTGAGATTTTTCTGTTCATTTTTATGGCTTAAAATATTAAAGGTTTATATTCTAAAATCTAAATTACAAAAATGAAAAGTGTATGTTATCAGAAAGAGGTTAATACGCGTGAATAAAATATTTTTGTCAAATGAATGACAGTAAGACTTTAATTCCGCAAGGATGCATTAAACTGATCAATGCATATCATATTATATTTATCGAAGCAAGGATTTTGTCATACTCGCCCGTGGCCGACCTGAAGGAGAGTCACGTGACTCAGTGACAATGCATTTTTCCTCTCTGATAAATCTGCCTTACCTTCTCCTTTTGTTTACGGGACGGTATCAATTCTATTTTCCGTCTGTTGTCAGAGAACGGTCTCCTCTCCACCTTTTATATTACAAACTCATGCATTCACCCTGCTTTGGAATGCCATTGACGCAGTTGGAAAGGTTATTCATAAATTCAAATTCTTTTTAAGGTCAGGACATTTACTTCTGGACAGTATGCTAATGCGCGTAAAATGGCAGAACATCTGGCTGATGCTACTATAATCAAACCACGGTTATAATACCAACAGAGATTAAATATCATGCAATAACCTAATATCGGTTTTCTTGCAATGACGAGGTATTACTTTTATCATTTAAACTGTGCTGAAACTTGAGAGTTGCATTGATGTTGGGATCATAATCAGCGTCGATGCATAAATCGACAAAGAAAACTAAATATGCCACAATCTGTCAACTCATTTTGGAGATATTTCCCCTCCGGTCAAAAGAATTCCTGTCGTTTTTTTGAAAGCGGATGTCTTACGGGAGAATAACCCCAAACAAGAGTTAAAAGTCATCTTACTGTCAGCATGAGCTCAAGCATAATCTCAACAAATACAATCAATCAAATCACTTAAAATCGCCCCCCAAAAAAATAAAAAAAAGACAGCATCAGACAGTCTTCCTCCCAATTTAAACATAATTTAGTTTAGAAAGTCCTGTTGATTTTAAAACAATGTATTTTTTCAATTATAAACGATTAAATCAGACCTTTAGTAGAATATCAGTGCACATTATTTATTACTTAGATTAAATGAAATAACTACGTTCATCGTTTTTTTCAATATAGGCCTAAATATTGCATCAGGTTGTAAACCTCATTTAAAACATGAGGATAAAGTTGATTATAGCGCCTCCTAGTGGTGGATTTAAAAAAATGAGACTATTTAACCTGAGAAGTGAAAACTTGCCAACCTTGTTTTTACACACACACACACACACACACACACACACACACACACACACACACACAAAGGCAAGGTAATGTAAATACATCTGAAGAAATGTCTTTAACAGGCATGCAGAAATAAAAATCTATACACATTTTCCAAATGCCCAACCGCTGACCTACTTAAACCTGTTTAACTCAGGAAAAGGGATAAAATCCACGAACGAGACCTCAAAGTACACCAGTTTCAAATGACTCACAAACAATTGCATTATGTTCTTGGCACTTGACGCTTTCACTTCTGCAAAAGCCGCGTTGCAAGAAACTTGGAATGTTCGGGAATCCGAACATTCTTGCTTTTTAGATCTTTGACGTCCGTGTTTGTTTCTTCTTTAGAGACCATTCTAGAACAATCGCGTGCCTTTCTGGGCTCATTATGCTTGTAATGAGGAAATGTGTCCAATTTAGCCGTTAAACCTCAAGCAGTTTTATTGAATAATTAGGGCTATGGTTTGTCCTTTGTCTTAGGTTCTTAGAAAATAGAGGACAAGGGCATCCAATCGGGTCATTCTGTGACCGGACGTTGTGTATTAATCCTTTCTAGTTGTGAGGAACAACAAAAAAGATTAATCAAAATATAAAAGTAAAAGCATTCAAACAACATATCCAGCGTGAAATGCATTTTTTAAAATCATGAGCAAAAAGCATTGATTGCTTGTCAAAGAAATATATGAATCAATGAATCGAAAAGCACTATTTAATGACACACCACCAGTTAAAAGTTTGGAAACCACTGGCTAAATTTATACAGTAATTCTCATTACTTTAACAACCTTTTGATAAAATATTATAATATACATTTTACAACATACACACCCCTTTTTTCGATTTGAATTGCTTAATATATTTTTATTAATTTATTACAATATTTTTTGATACAATAATTAGCTACAATTTGTTCATTCGCAGCATTAGACGTACATTAAATATTTATTCATCTGTATTAACACGTGTAAATAAAAGCGCTATTGGTAATTGCTAGCTCTTGATGGATCAGGTTTCATTCAAAATATAAATGGAAGCAAGTTTGGATTTTAATCATGTTCATGTAGATGTTTCAATTAAATTAGTTTCTATAAATGCATCAAACATTGCATGAACCACGCAAGCCTTGCATAAAAGACATACATTTTACATTTTTAACTTTTTTATGATTCCATTTATTGGTGTAATTATATATATATATATATATATATATATATATATATATATATTTTTTTTTTTTTTTATTACTATTATTATTAAGCCACGTAATTGACAACACGTCAAAGACACCAAACAGAACTTTAAATGCACAATGGTATTCACGTGGCCTGATTGGATGATTTGTACTGGCTCTGCTGATCATAAAACCATTTTACGCTTTTTAACTGCAATTTTCATTTTTGAATTACACCTATATTGTAGACAGACCTGTCTGTACTGCACAACTTGCGTCATGAGTGACCTAAATATGAGTATTTTAAATCCATCTACTGTGCTAATAGTCCAGAACACTTTATGGTTGTCATTTTCTTAAGCCTACATACGACTGTGTAATTACATGAGTAACTACTGAGTAATAGCATAAATTGTTCTCACTTTTTTCACTAATCTAGCAACGTGATGCTGTAAGTAGGCCAGGACGTACTGCGCCTTCTTTCCCGGCTTTGCAGGACATGTTGTATGGATGGTTTTACACGGGCTAGCGTGTATATATTTCATAATATTGTGATAAACTCGGCAGCATCTGTAGAGGAATATGACAAACTGTTAGCTTGCTTATTAGCCATTTAGCATTACCCAGCAGTTTACGCAATAACAGATTAAGTCTAATCCTTCAAAGTCAACCTGATCCTGTGTGATATGACTATAATCCTCAAAATCATCATGGGCAGAGATTATGTACAGCTGCCCGAGGTATTTCACGCATCTCGAACGCTAAAATGCATTTATTTCAGCATTAGATATAAAATATAACGGCATCTGGGAACAACTGATGCTTTATCGGAACTAACTTCACTTTTCTGTGCAGAAATTAATTTTAATTAGATTTTGAGGTCGTTTCAGTGGATCTTCTACTGTTTGACAACCTGAAGTGCGCAAATACGTCGATTTTTGTACTTTTCAGACACTCTCAGGTGAATTACAGGAGCTCTATCACTTCTAACAATGACAGATCCATTATTATGCCACAATATAAACAATCAAGGACGATATAACGGTCAACTTGCGCATATCGCAAGGATTTCAAAACATCAAGATGATTTTCGAATCACTTTTGAAGGCCCAAGGACTGTTAATACGATACATTCGAATAAAACTTAAAATCGGGTGAATCGTTTATTCAAAGTAACAACTTCAAATAATTTCAAATCACCGTAACGGATATTAAGAGTTACATAAAGTTCCGTTCTAATAAAAATGCAGAACATAACAGACATTACAATCTTTTTCCAAAAAAAAATCTAATAAAATGGAATCAGTTTCTCAAGTAAATCGCAGTCTCTTAAACACTCTTTATATTTGGCCCCCCAAAAAACTGGCCATTTATATTAATATTTATCTACACACACACATATAATTATTTAAACATTAAATTCACGCTTTATTTACACTATTCAAGAACACAACTGATTTGGCCCAGGATTTAAAACTGTACCAACCTCTAAAAGAGCAGATATGTGCTTAACTGTCCAGAGCTAATACTACGTGTATGCTTAGTTTATACCCCTTAAGGTGGGATTTGCCTATAAAGTGCATCTCTGTACATTTCTATTTACAGTAGTACGTACTATATAAAACAGCCAAATCAGACGGAGGTCGCGTGAGTTGAGTGTTGAGATGGCCATGTCTCTCAGATCGGTTTGTACAGCAGAGTTGTGACATATTTCTTCTTGTACCGATGCGTGGCGCTCAGGACCATAACACCGTCCTGTCAGAGAGCCAGAGGAGATACAGTCCTCAGAACGGACCTGAAATCAATAACAGCTCACTCGTAGAGCCTTTACGTCGGTTTCTTACCTTAATGGAGAGAGCGTAGAGATGATTAAGCATGACGTGATTGGGCTCAGGGAGCAGAGCTGGATCGCACTGTGAGGAAAGAGCGGTTTTTCCATTAGCCCGGACTCTATTTTGGGCCTTAGAATGTAATTATTCAAATGAAACGCTCGAAGTGAAAAAAATGAAACAGTTATTCTATTTAGATCAAAGCTCAGAGTCTGGGTGTCTCTGTCCCCAAAAGAAGTCATATGGCCGACGTTATTTTTATACATTCTGATTCTATTATTTAAATTGAAATCAATTCATTAGAAACCAGTTGACCGATTCACTCACACACACACACACACACACACACACACACACACACACACACACACACACACACACACACACACACACACACACACACAAAAGAATGACTCATTCACAAATCAAGCATCGTTATTCCTTGCTAGAACGTTGTACTTGATAAAAGGGAAATATTATTAAATCAAGCAATATACATTACAATAACACTTGTTATTATCATTGTAACACATATAATAGATGATACATGTGTTTTTGTCCTTTCCTAACAAACCATAAACGGAGAAAGAACTCAGTTACCCTTATGACCAGGGTCACATATTTTTGAGCAATATGAAATATGAAATACAACTAAATTGTTGTTCCCCCAAAATTAAATTTTATTCGAATTCCAGCTCTTGCGATAAAGTTCATGTGAACCTCATATTGTGAGATGAATTTTTGCAGTTTAATAATCTCAGACATTAGTCCAAATATAATAATTCGATTTTTTTTTTTTTATAAAACTTACTTCTGTGCCATTCCATATAGAAAATTCCATTCAACCATCCCTTCTGCATTTTCCACATTTGGGAAATCATAGGGTCCCATACATAAATAATTTACTAAAACGCTAATCAACATGAATGCGATGTCTTCCGTAGATACTCACAGAGATGCCCGTGTCCTTATTTAAGATGACCTGCAGGAGATGTGGAGGCAGAATGGGTGGAGATTTGAACTTCTCCTCCTGTTTAGGTACATAAGCGTCCTGATGGTACGGCCCAGGAGGAGAGCTGGACAGGTCTATAATCAATAAAAACAAGGTGTCACAGCAACCCATAACTGACTATTAAAACCAAATGTTTTAATAGCTTGCGATTAAATGGCTGTAGAAAAGATGACAAGATATGTTGCTTGTGTTTCTACCTGACATGTCAGAACATTTCTGTGAATCCACCATGAGCGCGTCGAACACCTCAAAGTCCGTCTTCTTCACCTGGATGATGTTGTTGACCGTGCCGAGCTGGTTGGTCACCACAGGCTAAAGAGAAGAAAAGGTCAGTGTTGTTACGGTTTTAAAGTACCGATGGAGGACGGTGATGATTGATGTCTCCGTCACCTCTGTTGGGTCATGGGTCCACTGTCCATCCACAAAGAATTTATACTGGTGCTCACCCTCAGGCAAATCCACAATCGCCACAAAGTTGTTTTGACTATTGAAAAAGAAACAAGTAAAAATAACCTGTGAACTGGATTTTAGGTATATATTATATATAAATATTATATAAAATATATACTATATTTTTTCCTTCATTTATTTTTATTATTATTTAGTAGGGCTGTCAAATTTAACACATTGATTAGGTGTGATTATTTAAGGAAATCGTGCATTTAAAATGATTAACATATTTATTGAATTCAATGCTTTTCTCGTTTACCACAATAACGACTTTAGGTTTTTTTTTGGGGGTAGTTTCTCAATCAGAATAGATGTGTGATTGATTCATGATGAATCATTTCATTAATTCCATTTTTAAATTGTAAATGTCTGACAACCCTAGTATTTAGGTAATATTTATTTCTGTTTATCTTCACTTTTACTTCATTTATTTATTCTCAGCTAGTCATTTTAGTGCTCCAGTTGTTTCATTTCTCATTTTCATGTCGTCTTCAAAATTTCTTTCATTTACTTAATAGTTTTAGTTAACCTTAACGCTTGCGTACCTCCTTATCAAAGGAATCTTATTGGTCCAATTATTAAAAGAGCCCGAAATATAGACTTCTCTTCCAGCTCCTGTCCACCGAAATACAGTGGGTCGATCTAAAGCGTCGACCTTTTCGCTGGTCTCCAGGTCTGGTCTCCACTCAATGAACTCCTCTTTTTCTAATGGTGCCTGATATAAGATATGAAGGACAGAACGCATTACCATCAATCATATTCTTAATAAACGAATATCTAATGTGAGCCAACACACACTTTGATGTCCTCGCCGTGAAAAATATCAGCATCCTCTGGGCTGTCCATCAGGATTTTAGGACGGTCTCCTTCCTTGGTTCCTCGACTATCCCTCCTGTGGGCCTTTTCCTGGCCCATGCCGGCCCTCTCACTGCTTGTGTTCCCCATAGTGCTCCTGACAAGCCTTTCCAGAGGTCACACAGTGTGAGCGGCCAGCTGGCTGAGCTTAAAATTATCTGTAAAACAAAACAAACACCACAACAGTGAAAGAAACATTGCGATCTCAAAGTGGATTGCACAAAGCTGAATCTGAAAGTCCAGCATGATTTTGAACTCACTCGTTATTTTCTTTTTCTTTGTATTTCATCTTCAGACTCCAATCAGTCTGGCCTCATTAAATGATTTGACAGAAATAAAAAAAATAAAATAATAATAATAATCTGGGCGTACTGCTTTTTAAAACCATAAGCTACTTGCTAACACTGTTGCCGACTACTTTCAATGAAAAGCAGCTAAAGCCTGCTTGCTAAATGTTACTAGGCTTGTCCAAGAAAACTCTAGAGCCATTTATTTTTTTAATTTATTCACTAAAGGGGTCTGAAAAGTTGCTAATGTTGGCAACAGTGGCGGGTGATGCTTGTAAATTTGGGAAAGAAACGTTTCCATTCAATTGGATAGTTTTATTTTCTAAACATTTTGTGTATGCTTATGAATGCTAAACATCATAAACCGCATCAAATACGAGGTTTCAAACTAATATTTTAGGTCCATTTTGAAAGAAGAGAAAGAACAAGCCATGCTTAGCCATGCTAAGGTTTATTTGGATTTTGAAACATTAGCATATAGTTTTAATCTTCACTGACTAATAGTTGAACGGAACCTCTAGCCGTCTGTTGTTGTGATATTTGCATACTAAACAGTCTCCCAAACATCTTAGTTTGTAATTCAATTGGTTCGAAAGTATTGTAGGTCATTTATCTTCAAGCAGTGGCATTTATTTTGAAATTATGCGAGTCTAATTTACACGTACTCAAAAAAAAAACATTTAAAAGCGTCGTGAGCTCCATTAATTTAACTGCGCGTTTCTTTCCTAAAGCCTGAGACCTCAGCAACCTCAAGGCACAGTTTCCACAGCTGTATTTTTCCACATGGTTTTAGAAAACCGTACTCCACTGCAAGGTCAAGAGATCTCAAAGGACGCCTGACAAGAAAAGATAGCGGACAGCCGTAACAGCTTCAAGTTCAGACGTCTTAAAGGAGGTCGTTCTGATAACGCAGATCTATTCATTTTTAATGACAGCAGACGTCATGTCAATTTTAATAAACGTCTTCAATATGATGTGAAAATGTTGCAATCGGTTTGACCGTGCACCAATGCACAACCTTAATAAACAACCTTAATATGCTACCGCGCCAGGCTGCAACAACATACTGTATGGCGCTAACGTTATATAGTTAGCCGCATCGAACATTCTTATCTACTGCAAGATTGTTACTATTTTGTCGTGTTTGAAATAAATTATTTTCGGGTGCACGTTGTCTTAATGTGACAAAACTTACATTTGCGCAGTGCCGTATGAATTCGCGACCGCTACTTGCCCCAGATCACAGATATTTCGTCATTTTTCTTTTTTTTAATTCACGTTGCTTATCGTCATAAACTCAACATCCTCGCATCCACTCCGCCCACCGCCGACTTCAACTCCGCTGCGCATGCGCGTCTTCAACTACTACTCCCGTTAGGGGGAGACAAACCGGTGTTTCTCTGCGCATGCGCACGAAAACCTTTTCGAACGCGTTATAAAACGATGTCAGGTTGAAAAAGAACACCCTTGAAAGGGTAAGTTCATAAATGTGCAGCAATTACAACCTTTATCTTCCACGCGTTGCCTTTGTGTTGTTTTAAACGATGTGACGATGGGAATATGTGCAGTGTCCATTAACCGCCACGCGATGGCGACATTTATCCGTCACTCCAACGCCACTTTTCCCAAACAAAAGCTTAGAAGATATGTTTGTCTCAGGAATTAAATGGGCCGCATGCTCTTTGTAATTGTTTTTTGGTTTTTTTTGGAGATCCCAATGATATTGTTGTCTGTTTGTGCATTCATTAACAACCATTTAAAGTGGAGTGTGCACATGTATCTGAGCTTTTCACCGTTAATGCTTTTCCTCAGTCACAGTGTGTCATCAAATTCATTGTGTGTGTCATGCAAAGTGCAATTACTCCCCCACTGGTTTTCCCTCTGTCATAGCCAGTGTTACAGACCAACCACCTCAAACACACACTCGTCCTTTCTCCTCTTTCTCACCCACCCACTTAAACATTCGGCGATAAAAATGTGTTTTGAGTGCATTAAAAAGGAACACTGCAGTGCAAGAACAAGAATACATAACATCTTATGCTTTGCGATGCTTTCTCTGTGCTTGTCTGTTGAGCGGCCGGCTTACGATCTGACATGGCAACATTTGAATATCAGAATTTGCATTTGTGATCCCCTTCAAGTTCATCCTATTAGACAGCACACAGTTTTGCTTTATATGCGTACACACAAGACATAAAAACCGGGGGAAGATAGTGGGAGACTAGCTGTGTGCGATCAAACAAACAGGACTTGAAAGTCAGGAAATGAAGCATTTTTTAAATATAAATGTTATTTAATTTCATGCAAATCTTCATTGACAATCGCCGTAAGCACTATAACTTTATTTCTTAATGCTGCCTAATAGCAAAAGCAGATTGTTAATATTGAAACTGCAGTGCAGACTCTCTATGTCTGATTTCTTTATAGACTTGCACTACTGGATCTGCAGTAGCCTACTATTTATATTATTTATGATGATAACCAAGGTATACCTCAGTATATACTGATTGCTCCTCTTTGTTTTAGCAATACGATAACAACCTGACTGGTAAGAGTTTGGGATGATAAATGGTCTATTGCAACTTCTAAGATAAAAGAGGTATTGCATGCTTCTGTCCAAAGAAGGAAATTAAAGAAAACTCTGTGGTGCTGAATTCATGATCAGCATGTGAAGGTGAAGAGCATTTTTGAGGTTACTGTGTTTGTCTGCTGCATAGACAAAAGGAGGTCATGAGAGTGCATTATAGCTGAAATGCTAAAAGAACTGGTTGAATATTTCATGAAATGTGGTTTTAAAAATAAAGACAGTGATGTGAGGCTAGACCACGTAGACTCCATCTTGAAACCAAATGTATTGTTGAAGAACATATCAAAAACATTGGCATATTACATCCTAAAATCAAAAGCAAAAAAAAATATTTTGCACAAATTAAATTTATATTTTACATCATAACTGATGCGTAATAGATTTTATGTTGAATCAAAAAAATATTTAAAAAGTGGTTTAAATTTATTTTGAAATTAATTGCAGTTCATTTAGATGAATTAACCAAAATATAATTTACATAATTAATTTGATTAATATTTTAATCGCCTGACAACCCAGTTATCATTTTAGTTGTTTTTTGCTTTTTTGTTTTCTTTATTAAAAAAGCTAACTGCAGTTTGACTGAGATTAACTGGAATGCACAATGAAGAAAAAAACATTAATTTCGAGAATTTTGAAAAACCAAGTTATCCGTTTTTTGCAAATAAACTCTTCATTAGTTTCTTTAGTAATAAAAAAAAAATGGCATAACTGTCATCAAAACAATGCAAAATATCGGAATGTTCCTAACTTCTCGAAAAGTGTTTGCAAAATATGGTTTCACGTTGATTAGTTGATTTTCTTTCTTTTTTTTCCCTCTTGGTCTTTTGCTCCTTCGAAAGTAAGCGTGACAAGTGTACAGCTGCCCACATTTTCCCTCTCTTTACTAGGATTTACACTAACGACAAATTGGCTTCCGCTCTTGAATCTACTTCGCCCAGTGACGTTCCAAGCTGGTGCATGAGAGCGTCAGATGAGCGCGACCTTACAGAGCGACGAGGCTCGGCGTCCTTCCAGACCGTCCTCCTTCTCATCGCCTGAGCGGCTGATGAGTGATGCCATGCACCGCGCTGAGGCGTCTTCATCTCAGTGGATCGCCGCTCGTGATTCAACCTCCCACGGAAACCTCAGGTGTTCTCAGGTGCCGGATTCCAGACTGACGTCAGCGTGATAACGCGTTTACAGTACTTGATGTGGAAAACCTAAATATCCAGACATAAGAGTGGACTGACCTCATAACATACGCTAAGTGTCGTACAGGATAATGCAAATAAGCACGGTAAACGCAAAGTGTTTACTTGGAGTTCTTCAGCATAGCGTGTGGTGTTTCCAAGCGATCGTCAGATGCGGGACAGGTCCCATGGGGCCGTGCGTAGGCAGTGGTGCCGTGCATTCACAGATGTGTAAAAAGCTCCCTGCCGGGGGCTATGTCTGGCACACCTGCTACTGCAACTTCTCTTTCTGCTCTGAGCTCAACTTTTATTAGTTTTATCAGGGCCGTCACCAGATCCAGCTGTTCCGTTACAACGAATACTCCGCGTGTCACGAGGGACGGCGTCGCACATCGCAGTTTTTAATGGCATTTCACATGATTGAAATTGTGAATGTGTTTTGAACTCCCTGTGGTAAAGAGCATACAGAGGGAAAATGGGAAATTAGCTGAGCAATTTGTGTCCCAATTGTTCAGTCTAGAGTGTGAGGTTGTTTAGGGTGCTATGAATGGTTTTATAGATTGGATGGACGGATGGACGGAAAGAAAAAAAGACAGACAGACAGATAGATAGATAGATAGATAGATAGATAGATAGATAGATAGATAGATAGATAGATAGATAGTAAATGACTCAGATGCACACACCTTGAGCGTAATTTTTGAAGTTAACATCATGCATTTATTTTCAGCACTACCAGCAAAACTCAGAGTATTGCACAGTCCCTTCAAATAACCGCCTTGAGCAATCCAACCCAACACAAACGTTCTATAAGCAAATACAGTACAGTGGATATGACCACATAAACAAGAGCGGACATGTTTCATATCCCTCATACAGTTTGATATAATGAGTGTAAAGCCAGGTGGCATTTTACCGAAGTGTGCATGATTAACAACTATGAATAAAAGGTTTTAGATATTAGAAAGTGTTTTCATCTGCACCAGATCTAAGAACAAATTCAACATAAATAAAAACAAGGGAGGAAGGTCTCTGGGTCAGCTTTGTTTAGACAGTCAGTCCTAAACACGGTTATCAACATTTTGAGGCCTTTAAATTAGAATTTGAGTGTGTGTTTGGGAAGGTTATATGTTTGCATCAGCTGTTTTAGCTCAACACTGAATAATGTCACTTCTACAGGTGTTACATTTTTTTTACAGACCCAGTAAAGTGTAATAACAAGCAAGTTAAAAAAAAATAAAATGAAAATAAAACAACAGGTCATGACACAAGGTATGCAAGGATGGATTATGGACCTACTAGCCCCACTTTGTTACCTTTTCCCCAGGGATTAAAGAAATACTAAATGAGATCTTATTTATTGTAATAGCAGCTTTGCATTCCAAAATTGCTACTTTAATACTTTATTATTTTTTTTATTTCAGCCCAGTGAGCTGCTTTAAGACATAATTCTGACATGATACCTTAAAAGTGACCAATCTGACTTTATTTTCAATCATGATTGAATTTATTTTCAATTATGAATAATGAAGCACGTAGGATTTAGACGACTCGGTTGATTTTAGAGTTTGGCATTAGCATGATGCTATGTTAACAACACTTAGGTAGAAAAATATACAACAAATATTTGGGCAATCCATACTTATCCATACTTGAAGGTCAAAATGAGTTATCATAGAAAGAAGATAATTATGCAGAAACTTGATTCAAAATCAATTTTAATAGTTTTGCAACATAGTTTTAGCAACATGCTAAGCTAATGAAACAGCACTCTAAAACGCAAAAAAACACTCATATTGGGTGAAATAATAAATAAGTTAGATATTTAATTCGATTTTAAAATAGTGTTAATCAAAATAAAGTACCTTAAAAGTATCAGAATTATGACTCGATTGAATTAGTTTCAATAGAAATTGGTTTGTAATTAAAATGTAGCTTATGCTAACAATGCAACTCTCTAATAACCCCATACACACAAACAAATATGGGTTAACATAATTAATTTTAATTATGTTTAATTAAAGTCATTTTATTTAATTAATCATAAGTATTATAAGTTAAAATGATTTACCTTAAAGAGTATGATAATTATAATAAGACCTATCTCAGTTAAATTTCAATGGAATTTGGAATTAACGTTTGCTAGCTAACAAATCAAAACTCAACTAGCTATAAATATACAAATACTGGGTAAAATCGCATTTTTAAAATTACATACAAATATTTTTTATACGATTTTCACTATTAATTTGCTAATATATGCTGCCTATACAGATTTTGCATCAGAAACATTCCCACGTTGCCTTGAAATACTGCCTAAACTGGCAGCTCACTGAATTTTAGAAATGAAGATCGTACTTCACAATCTAGCTAAAATTAAGTTCCGCCTCCTTATCATGTTTCACATAGAAATACAATATAAAATACAATATAAAAAAAAAAATTACAGCTTCTGATAATTCTGACACGCACGTTGTCAAGTGAAAATTCAAACTGATGCAAACCTTTTTAGTATATCCAGTATCTTAGTTAGTGGTAGTGGTTGTCTGTCAACAATTTCAATTGTTTTCCTATGTCACAGCTTTAGGCCCCTGGCAGTCTGGAAGCTCCTTGGCCTAGTCCATAATCCATCCCTGAAAGTATGGGAATAAATACATTTTGTATGTATATAGACTGTATATAGTATATCATAGCATCTCACTTTAATTCCTGTATGGCACAACTGCTGCCCACTATATTATATTCATATTTTGTGGTGACTGAAATTAGATCAGCAATGATTCAACCACTGCTCTCGCATGGATCCATCGATCGCAACTCACCCAACTCAAAAATGATACAACACGTTAACATCAAAAACACAATGCTTGACGGTGTTTCTTGCAGCAGCTTCTCTGATCAAAACAGTTACTTTGTCACAAAAACGGAAACCATACAAGCTCGTAAAAAGCTCAAGAAGTGGTGACAGATGTGCTATTCAGTAGCGTTGAATTTGTCAGTGTCGCTATTAGATTGTGTCGTTAGAGGAAGAATCCGTCGATGCCTTGTACAGTCTTAGCGTGTGGTGGCGTACTCTTTAGCGTTTGACTCTCGTGTGACTTTCAGTTTAGTCCTCAGCGCCGCTCTCTTGTGAATCTGGACCCGGGAAGCCCCTCTGGAAGTCTCAGGCTATGTGGCCAGGGTTAGAGTGGTAAGCGGATGTGCATGGCTGGGCTGTTGGGCCTCGCAGCAAGGATGTAGATGGCGCTCTCCCGCAGGAAGTTGGCCCAGGTAACGGGTCTGGAAAACGTTACCGTAAGATATCAACCCACAAAGTCAAATTATAAACAGCCACAAGACGTGTGTTATAAGTATTTACCTAAAGCTGTTTCACGCCATGTCGTAATTAGCAAAATTTCTAAATTTAGCTGCGTGAATGCCGGTCTGAGAGCTCCACTCCAGAACTGTCAGAACTATTGTTGCTACGCTGTTACTAGATGGTTGCTGGGACATTGCTAGATGACTACTGGAGAGTTTGGCAGGGCATTGTTATCCGAGTTTACTGAGTGGTTTCTATGCTGTTACTTAGCAGTTGGTAGGGTGTTCTGGATGGTTGGTAGTGTGATTCTAGGTGATGCCTAGAGTATTCTAGGTGGATACTAAGATATTGCTAGGTAATAACTACAGAGTTCTGGTTGATTTACAGGGCATTATTTAGTGTATGGTGTTTTGGGTGGTTTTTATGCCATATTTGCTATTTGTTAGCTAATGGCAAGCTAACACATGATTTAAAGACTTGCCGAATCATTGAGTTGCTCACACTACACAACAAGATTTCTTCTTATCTGTCATTGTCTTTTCATAGCTGCGCTCATACTACACAACACAACTCATGTAGTATGTAACCTGCAGTTGGTAGGATGCGCCTACATGGCTCAAATCTCTTCTTTATTGTATGTGATTTTTTTATTTTATCACATACTTCATTGTATGAGATTGAGCAACACATTTGTAGTTTACAAGCAAACACACACACACCCACCAACCTGTTATCATTTTCCAAGGCTTTATCTCTGCTTCGCTCGCTGCTGGAACTGGCAGGACTGCTCTCAGATATTGGACCTACATGGCTGATACTGCAGATGAAGAAAGCAAGCTGAAACACACGCGATTTCATTCAGTTTCTCCCACACAGACATACACACACTAACGGACAGCTCACAGCAGGCGGCACTTCTACAGTCTCTGGGATTTCAAACTCTAATTCGTCGTTCTCATGACACCTCACAGCCCCAAGAGATGACACCCAAGCACTGGCAAGACAAAACTAGTTCACTCATGAGCAGAAACATGCATTCAGGACTTGAATTGGAATTAGAAATGCATTCTCAATTCAATTCTGAATGGCCCACAACCCTTGTATGGTATATATACAGTTGTCTCACAAATATTGCATGCCATTCTGTACACTGAAATGATCTGACAAACTTTGCTGACTGAAATAAATTCATTTGAAACAAGAACTTCCTGCAATTAAGTTCAATGGCATGTGAAGCAAAACTGAGTGCAACCGTGACCAGAGCACTGAACGGCGACCCAAACATGTTGTCCAGAACTGGGACCGCTCAGAGTCGAGACTGTCTGCTTTGATCTCAAGCCCTCAGTTGATTTTAATGAGCGTAAATTAGGATGCAAGCTTAGTCATGCCATAAAAGCACCAAAACATACACACAAACACCCACAACCCCATGCACCCGCACACTCAGGCGCTCATTTAACCTGCTGTGCTCCTTAAAACTGATGAAAAAAATCCTTAAGGGCTTCTCTAAGGGGAATGAAAGCCCCTCTTTTTGATCTTGATAATGGGAGGGCAAGATCTCATTTAATACGGCAATAGCGGCTGAGAGAACGGCCATTACAGTCAAAAACTACCCAATTCTGCTCTGATATTTTTAGCCTCTGATTCCTTGGCCTCCATTATGGAATATTTAGCAATTGAGGTGATAATGAATATAATGAGTATAATGATGATGGCAGGGAACGGTGTGAGATGTTTCCAGGGGAGGCCCATGCAGATCGAGTGACTTACCCCATACTGAACAAAGGGGAACACAATCCCATGAGTCTGCAGGGCAAATGGACATTCAGCAGTGGTGAAAAGGATGGGATGATTGGTTAAAAAAAAGAAAAAAACAATAGCATGGAGGATGACGTCAAAAAAAGACTGTCCAAATATTGAATTCAGAAATATGTTGATAAGTCAGTCAATCAAACCATTTATATATTTAAAGCTTTGGGGTATGTATGATTTTTTTAAAGAAATTGCATTAAAATTATTTTAAAATTACATTCTTTACATCTTTATTTTGGATGTGATTAATCACAATTATCAAAATAAATCAAGCATATTTCTTTCTAACACTTTTTTTCATTTACCAGTATATTTCCCAGAAGTTGTTACTTATAGCTCATGAATTTAAAAGAAACAATTATGAGAATTCTAGAAATGTCAGATTTATCTGTTTCTCCTAAATTCATTAGGATAAACAAAAATAGACACAAGTAAGGCAACTGTTGACATAAAACATATGCACATAATGTTTCTAATTCTTTAATAATGAATTTAGTTAAATAGAAATATACATAAACACAAGTTAGTGATTAAATGAAATATTAAAACGTATATAAATGAAAGATTTAACTTAAGGTCCCCATTTAAACTCACTGCTATCTAGGAGAAAGATTTGATCTATTAAAGCCATCACATTTGTGACATTTCTTTCTGGGTGATGGTGCTTGAGGAATGAAGGATTCAGAAGGACAAATGATCCATTCGAAGTACCTGGCTCAATTTTACACCACAAATCACTGCAAAAATACATCATTCTGACTTTTGGGCTCTCGGAGCAAGGTTTGAATTATGATATTACTGGCATAGAGCGCTTTGTCAAAGTCAGTACTTGTCCCTGATTTTAGCCTGTCATTGAGAAACTTTCCTCTTCCCTTCCACAGATGACTTACCCCACCAGTTATATCATCTCATTTACGTTATGCATTAATCCCATAGTCAGAACTGTCAGCAAATGGACTGCGTAAATGATTTATACTCTCTCGGCAGAGTTCCTGAATGCAAAGTTAGCCAGTAATTCATGAGAAGAGATGAGGGATACATGCTAATAAAGTGATGGCGGTTAGCATTGGCTAGCGGCTCGTGGAGGCATTGGCAGCTAGACATGGCTATAAAAACTGCCAAGCTCGATCCGATTTGTTGCTCCCAGAGGCCAGGCAAATTGGACGAGTCTCTGAAATGGTTTTCAAGTGTCTGAAGTTTATTGTTGATTATGTAAGTGGCTGTGATTGAGAATCGTTCAGAAATGTCGCGCTAACTATGATTAGCCTCAATAGCTCTCATATATTCAGCTCACCTGACACTGCAGGACTGGGATTCTTTGTTAATCTTGTGGAACCAGGAGGTTTGGGCTTTTCTGGCTTCTCCAGCAGTAATGATCCCATCTTTGTCCTGGTCTATACTCTGAAACACGGCCCGTGCTCGATCCTTCTCCTTCGCTGTGAGGATTCTCACCAGCGAATTCTGGATTGAAGAAAAAACGGAATCATTTCCACTGTGTTTTTGAACAATTTCAATAGTTACACAATTAGTTGTATAAAGCCTTCCTTTAGTGTGTACTGTAATAAAATGCTGTTTCCAAAAACACAACAAGCTAAATTTGTTCATGTCCCACATTACCTCGGTCCGGAACTTCTGCAGCACTGAAAGTGACTCGTGGTAGAGGAAGTCCGACCACTCGATCTGACCCTTCTTGTCTGGATCCAGAGCTGCAAACTGGGCCAGAACCTCCTCTTCCTCCTCATCGGTCAAATCTCTTTCGAAGAGCTGCTTGGTCACAAAGTGCCTGTACTGCAGGAGTTCATCTGACACCAGGCACGACTCTGAGCAGAAAGTAGGTGAGAAGAGAGTTGCTGCATCATCAATCAATGAAAACAGGTCAGGCTTAATTACAGTACTGACGTGATGAATTAGTAAATCTAGCTTCCTTAATTTACTGCACAAAGACATATTTAAACACCTGGGATGATCTTGCACTGCTTGAAGGTTTCCATCAGACTGTACATCTCTTCTTCGGTAAGCAGCAGGTTCACATTATCCTGAGGGAGGAAGAGGAAGAGTCTTTTGCTTCTGGTAGAACAGACACTTCACTTTAAAGAGAATATTTGATTATAACTGCTTCCTTGCTATCGAAACAACTGTATCAACGGGAAATTCATTTTCAGTATTGGTACAAATACAGGAAGATGCATTGTGCATTAACACAAATATAGGATAATAAAACATAATTGAAAATCGTGAAAAGATTAAAAAGCCATCTGCCTATATCAGCTGAATGTCCTGTGGACAGATGAGACAAAAATCGAAGTTTTTGTGACCTGTGTTGCATATCAAGAAAAGAAAGTCTTTACCACTGTTGCCGTGGGTTGAAGCAGTCCTGATTAACATGATATTTAGCCCCTTATTTAGGTAAACAACGTTTTATTTTAGGTACCCATAGAATTCTGGGTATAGAATGAGCAACTGGGCTAGATTTTGAGTAGCAATTGGGTGGGTTTTGTTGTGAAAACCTGGCAACCCTGCCAGTGACTTGTATATTAGTTTGTTTGTTCAATTGTAAACATTTTTCATTTGTTTGTTTGTTTAACGAGTGTAATACCTACATTAAATATTTAAGATTTTTTATTGATTCAAATCACTATTATCCAGCACCAGAACATATCATTTAGACTAAGAACTAGATTTAAAAAAACATTTATTCAATCTCAAAAATGTTAATGTTCAGTTAGAGACATAGTTGTCAATCACTACTATTCACAATATTTACTGCGTAATCCAATTCTCAGTCACATTAATATTTGAAGAGAAAAGCCCTTTCTTATAATTGCAAAAAAAAACATTATTCCGATGAATAAATCATAGAATGGATATTGCAAAACGTGGCCTGTTTCTTGATAATGTTTCTAAATGAACACACTGACAACCCTAATAAAAAGATGTAAGAAAAAAAGGCTTAATGAGAAAAACATCCTGCACAAAGCCTCAGGGCCCTTCAGACTGAGCCTTAAAACACAGTTACATTAATTATCTCCAGCAGCAGGTGTTTCAATCTCTCTCTCCCTCCTTTATCTTTCTAAAAAGGCTAACAATCTCTAAACCAAGGGTAATGAACGACCTGACTAACTCGGCTTTTAAGGAAACCTAATGAGTTTGAGGTGTAAGAAGTGCAGGAAGAAGCTCTCACAGATCAAATGACGGCTTGTCCTTTCATATCAAATTCAGAGCGAGATTTCTTTCCTGGCTCAAGCTCTGCCTTCAAATGAACGCTGTCAGAGCCCAGCAGCGTTGGGAATAGCTGTATTTTCAATCAGCTTTCCCCAGCCTGATGAGAACTCATCTGAACAATGGCGCTAGAGCAGATGGGAAGGGTACATCTCAGAGGTACCTCCATTTCCTGTCAGTGGGGACTGTGGGAACCACCCCCTTCTAAAGATGTTCATTGAAATGAGATTTTATGTACGTTGCGTTATCCACGAGCCATTCTCATCAGGTCAGAGACCCCAAAATGAGGAACAGGTGTTATAAACAACGCTTAGCGTGTGGTGGGATACATGGTGGTCTCTGCAGGTACACAGATGCAATGTCTTGCCTTCGCATCTCAGTTGTAGCTTCTCTGATGTCCTGGAGGGATGTGATTTGAAATCTGCTATCTTTGTTCACGGGTGCATGGTTATGGGCACTTTTTTGGAGCCAGTAAACACCATGTGACTATGCAGCCTCAGGAAAATTACATCATGTCGACATAAATTTGCTGATGGCACCACAACAATGTCCAGTCCTAAATCATGAAATGAAATGCACAAATTTGCGTCATCTTGAAATGTGTCGCAATGCAAAATACCGTACAGCCTTTCAGTGAAATTCTCAATCAAATTCCTGTTAAAGTAACTTGTGAAAATTCACCAAATAATTATAAATCTGACCTTTGTTTCACCATGACAGTATGGTTAGGTTCAGAAAAATGTAGTTACTAGTGTGCAATACCTGGTTTTAAGCTAGCAATCTATTCTAAACACACAACTTAAAGATTCTACCAAAAGTAGTTCTACCAAAAATGAACATTCTGTCAATAATTATTTAATTCTCATGTCGTTCCAAATCTGTAAGACCTTCGTTGATCTTCAAAACACAAATTTTCCGATCCTGCATAAACAGCAACACAGCTGAAATGTTCCCAGACCCAGAAATACAGTAAGTAAATATACACATGCTTTGCGCTTTGTTTACATGCAGTGGATCATGCTTCATTCTCTTTAATGGAGGAATATGCGATTTGTAACAGAAAAAGAAAAAGGTTATATATTGACAGTCAACTTTCTACTAACTATAAATAACTTTGCAGTAGAATAAGTTGATATAAGTTAAAGCTTGTGTAAATGTTTTGGGTCATTTTGTACCACAAGGATGACTAAATGACGCCAGAACTTTCAGTTTTAAATGGACTATCCCTTTAAGTTTCAGTTTGCTGAAACTCCAAGAGATTTGAATTTTCACAGGAAATCCAAAAGATGAAACTAGCATAAAGAACACAAGCACAGTTGGAGAAGCAAGAGACCAGACAGAGAAAACAACACCGCAGTTTCCACACAAAGCTTCGCTGCTGGGTGACATTTTCGAACCACAAACCTTGAAAGATGTCAGAACAAGACAGGGAGAAAATCACCTAATTATCTTCACACGAATAGTACAGCTAGCTAGCTATTTAGCAAAACAATACACAGCATATCCCTATTGGCTGTATCTATGTTGCCTTAGCACAATTATCATTGTTGACGTTCCCCATCATCCATGGCATCATCTTTATGAGCGTATCTTCACACCAGGTGCATGTCATATCAGTTTGAGCTCTTTTATTGTTGTTTTTGGATGGGTAAGGTCTGCAATTATCTAAATTGTCACATGGCTAATCACAGTGCTGATTCCATTGAATGGCAAAGCCTGCGTTTGACGCCAAGTGCCAAAATCAGTTTGACAACCTGGCCTGGACTCTTAATTAATTTTACACCACGGTCTTCTCGCTAACACTCACTGATGCTAAATTTCATGCTTACAGTTCTCCATGCCGACTATAATTTCCAATTAAGTCTTAGCTCGTCCCAATGCGCCGAAATACACTTGAAGATATCGAATGGTTTTACATAAAACAAAACATCAGTGTCCCTTGAAAGCATTATTCTACAGTGCAATTCCCAGCTTGAACATACACACGCTTACGCGCACATGTGGATTAGGTCGTAGCGAGGGCAGAGTGAGAAAAACAGACACATAAGCTGTGAATGAACCCTCCAAGGAAACGCGAGCCAGACAACAACCGGGTGCTTCCCATATTGTTTCAAGGGATGTGTCCACAGCTGTTAACGTTTGCAATGCAGCATGGGATGCAACCAATTTGAGGGGTGCGAGTCTAGCTGGAAACCAGCGAGGGCATCTGGAGCGCGTGTGGCAGCAGCAGCCTCGAAAAATGTCTTACACTCTCGACAAATGATTTAAGCATCAGCAGCCTGCACGACTGAGATAAGCGCTCTACTTCACTTTGAAGGACGCTCGTATGCTTTGACAGCCCACTCTGTAATTTTAGTGCCAGACTCCTCTGACGCAGAGAGAAAGAGCACTTCGAACAGAGCCCAGACTCTCTAGCATAACACAATCATCTTGACATGCTCATCTTCACCCTGACCTTTGGGAGGAGCTCTGTGGGGTAAGGATCTGTGGATATACGCTAACCAACAGGTGGTCTATATACTGGTGATTACTCTGTCAGCACTTCTTGCTGTATAGGTATATAAAAAAAGAGGAAAACCTGCAGATATTTAGTTAAGAAAATGTTACAAATACGTTCATTTCATCAAAAATCCATAGCCAATTTTGCACCTTCGTGCCAAGCGGTAACTGTAAGCTATGTTTCGGCTTGAGTTTGGTTCGGCGCCGCATGATTACAACCGTCTCGGCCCAGAATTCTCAGAGTGGCAAGGACTGGAGTATTTGTATTGCAAGCTCTGTTATCAGCCCAACAGTGGAAAATTAAACCATACCCGCTGGGCTGGATTGGCTTGTAGTGGCACGGTTAAGAAATTAGAAAAGTTTGGGCCGAAGGTGGAAAGGGGCTCATGCGATAGGGAATTTTGCATGGGGCTAAAACATTTCCCCTTGTAGATGCACAAACGGGTTCAAGTTGGTCACGCTAATTCGTCACGTTGGCCGACATAAAACCGATTATACATTTATTGACATTTTTGCTCACAAAACTTTTGCATGAGTTTGCAGGAAGAGAAGAAATTGTTGAATACCTTATAAAAGGTGCACAGTGTCATTCACGCAAACCCTAAATAACAACATGGTAAGATATTAAAATGAAATAAACATTAATTGAACAAGATGTAACATACAACCCTAATAAACTGCTAAGAAAAACTAAGAGGAATCATGAAACTGCAAAAGAAATTAAACGTAACATCAGTTTACTTTTTCCCTGTAAATTCTGTTACATTCTTTTGCGCTTCCAAAAATGGTATTTTACTGTAAAATTGTCCGAAATGTCTCTTGAAGAGTTTTTACTGTAGAATTTTCAGTTGTTTTACAGTTAAAATTCTTTTTAACCGTGTAGGTCACTGCAATTTCTGTTTCTTTAAGCCAGCCACACAGATAAATATAAATAAAGCCGCTCTTCCCGCTCTTATCTTTGCCGCGGACTGAAAGACATTTATTGTAATAACTAGGAGACAGCTGCACACAGCTAGTAATTGGAAATGTGCTTGTAAGTATATCTGTATGCACGTATTCGTGAAGGAGGGCACTCACGCAGTAATAGCAGCTCCAGCCGGTGGTGGTGTGGGCCGTCTCTCTCATTTCCTGCAGGGCTTCAGAGCTCAGGTAACCCATCTCCCGCAGACAGCCGTCGTGGAAGACCCTCGTGCACGTTCGGCAGGGAAACAGATCGTCTGCCGTCCAAACCTCACACACCTCGCACATCTCGTCGTTCACGGGCTGGCGGCAGAACACAGATAAATCACCCTAACTCTGAAAATGCAAACATGTGACAGGAAGTGTGGTGACTCAACACCTCTACAATCAAACTTCTATACCTCCCTCTATTAGCTGTTTTCCCTTAAAGGTCACCAAATATAGCAATAATCTCCCTTGACATTCCCTGCTCATTTAAAGTCTCCTATGGTGCAGCTGAATCTGCATGTGGTTTACTTTTATGTCATGATATGTGGATGTCATGCTGCTTGGATGAATGCAGCTCAAGAAAAGGTTCTACTGATGGCACAAGGGAAATTAATCGCAAGTTTCATAAATACTAAACTGTGACAGAATCAAACCGTATAGGCAGAATTAACATCTACCTCTTTTTCATAGGATAATGTATTTATTTATTCATGCTTTTCTTTTTTTGAACCATTATAATCACAAGCTAATAACAAAATGTGACCTACATTGAAGCTACTTATATATAAATACATTCTGATCAAATGTTAATTTAATCAAAATTAATTTACAGCAAATAGCAAATAAAATATGGCATCATTTATAAACATTAATGTGCAGCAATAACTTTAAAATAAAATAAAAATAAAATCGAATCTCATTCCTACAAAGATCATGCCACAGGACAAGTCAAATTGATGTTGTTAAAATAAAATAAAAATTAAATTATTTAATGGGAAGACAATTTGGTTGTTGTTATTGTATTATTTTTTTATTTAAATAAAATACAAAATAAATGTAGAAAATTAAATAATAAAAAAATTGATAGATACATTTAAAAAATGGTTTAAAGGGAAGTCAAACTGATGACTAAAATAATATAAATACAAAAAATAAACTAAGATAAAAAAAAAAGGTTTTAAATGGAAGACAAACTGATTTCTTCTTGTTGTTATTGTAATCTATTTAAATAAAATAAAAAATAATGTTTGAAAATATGTACAAAAAATAAACAGAAATTAAAAACAGGTAACTAATTTTTTATTAAATTCAATTATGAAATTAAATTAAATTAAATGAAGAAACTAGAGAACTAAAGAACTATTGAAGAACTAAAATCACCAAAAATGCCAAAAAACGTATAGAAGCATTTATAAAAATTAAATTGAAATATATTTTTAATTTAATGCAAATATTGCATAACAAAATAACTAAAATGTAAGCTAAATATAAAATGAGAACTGAAAAAATATAAAAATAAAAGCTTACTCAATATATGAATGAATATAATTGTTTACAAATAATACTAAAATAACAATATTATATAAATATTATATAAAAAAGTTTTTGATGCTACAAATGAGAGAATTTAGAAAGTTAGCTTGGCTAGGATATCATAAAAAAAAAAACTTGTTTACACTATTTCCAAAACAACACTGCTAAAATATTACTAGCATTGCTCCTTTTTACTTAGTTAGTTAGTGTTTAACAAACGTGGTCCATCACGGATGGAGTCTACTGTCTAACAAACTCATCTCATTCCGTGCTGTTCTTCCTCTCTGTCCGACAGAGGCAGACCGTGGAGACCGAACATAACTATTGACGAGCTGTCACATTAATGCAACTCAGGGTCAGACATTTTAAAGCCCCGTAAACGCGCAGATACAAAACTGTAGTTTAGTTTAGATCATTTCCGAGGACTTTTGTTGCAGTCCCGAGCGTCTCTACAGGAGCTGTGATGACTCACGGACGGTTGCTTCTCCTGGAGTGGGTGACGCAAACTCACAATCACAGCTAAAAATTCAAATGTGAAAGTACGTGGAACGTGGAAACCGAGCGTTAAAATTAGCTTTAGCTCCAGAACCACTGCTGCCTAATCAGCTTGAAGTAACTCGCTAATTTGCTTCTTAAATTGGATTTTTAAACATCTCTTTTAAGGATCGTGTGCACTAGGAAAGCAGGAATCAAACGCTTGTCAGATATTCCAGATGAATAATTCACCCTATTCTGGCGTAGGCACCAGACACACTCAGTCTTTGCTCTTCAGATTGTGACATGTGTCTCTGAGGAGGGTGAGGACTGTGATATGAGCACGGGGGAGAGCTGCTGTATTTAGAAGCGGGACGATCACAAGAGCCAAAGGACGTCACCTTGCTACTGAGCCTCTGAATCTGAATCAGTACGACCCATTGGTATTTAACTGCTGCATTGGAAGTGAACCTCTACTGTCTGTGAACGATAAAAATAGCTCTTTGGCATTTATGGATTGCCTTATTATTTTGAAATTATTTTTTAAATGTTTTTTTTAGAAATCTTGCCTTGGCAACTTTTGAAAAAGATTTAAACTGAAAAACTATATTTTAACACACTTTTTTAACACCCTAGCAACCAGTCCAAAATTTAGCAACTGATTACAATGAAGAGAAAATATTTTTGGACCGACAAATACTTAATTATGGCCAAATTAATTAGTTTTCCGAAATTATATCTATGGTTTGGTTCAAACTTATTTATTATCATTCAAAAATATTTATTGATAATAATAATTGTTATTTGTAAACACAAATTTAAAAAAATTATTAACATACAATAAATATAAAAATTATTATTTAATTTAATTGTAAATATAATTTAAATTAATTATTAAAATAAATAATATTTAATTATAAGTCATACAATACCTAATATATTTTCTTTAGATATTAAAATGTTAAATAATGTAGCCCAATAAAAGAATATTTTAAATTATTTTAAAATATTTTAAATATTTAAAAGAGTATAAAAAGTAGAAAATAAAAAGTGGAATTTTAAAACTTATAAATAATATACTCTCTCTCTCTGTCTCACTCTCATATATATCTGTGTGTGTAACAAAAAATACTCTTTGAAAAGCCTTAATATTTATTATGATGCATTTACAAAAAGCATTTTAAATAAATTGCAAGTTCATTTCACTTATTTCAGTAACAGCGACCACAATTTACAATGCTACCATTCTATCTCTCCATTCCTGTAATCTCAACATTTTCTTAAAATGTGCTCAATTTCTTCCCAAAATCAAACTGATGCTAAGTAGCATTATAGTTCTTGACGTTCTCCTACTCTTGATGGATGGTAAAACCAAATCAATTTGGTTTCGATAAAACCTAAATTTTTATTTCTACTCAATCTAAGAAAATCTAAGATGAAGTGTATTCCCCTTTGCTTTTTTTTTTCTTTCTTTCTCACAATTATATTCACCGGCTGTTCAATTTTTTATTCATGTCAGTGCTGCCTGTTGGTTTATTCGTTTTCCTGAACCATATTTCAACGTCGGCAAATGCATCTAGACATAACTCGCAAAGATGAGCCAAATTGCATCTCATTCTGCCTGCTCTTATGTCTTTTATTTCCGCTGAGAGAGAGAGACTGCAGGTAAACAAAAGCATTCTGTTGAGTGGAGTTGTGTGGAGAGGCTCTTCTACAGCTTGCGATGAGGCCTGGCCCCGTCACCGCAAGCTTCGGTGACCCCAATTAATTTCGGACTGATCCCAGACGCCAGCGCAGCTCGCCCAGCCGGGTTTCTCCAGCACTGCCTATACCCGCTGCCCACGCACTGTCAACAAACCTGAGCTGCCATTTAGGCTGAGCTGGGATCAGCTTGCTGACATTTTCTCACATATGTGCAACACAGAGCTCAGAATGAAAGGATAACCTCCAAACGGAACCACTCCACTTTCTGACAGAAGGATAGCCAGACTATTTTGTTAATATTTTAGGTGAGCTATTCAATCTCAGGTACGATATAGTACAGTTATGGTATAAGTATAGGGTTTTTTTTGTTTGTTTGTTTGTTTGTTTTTTATAAATGACCAGATATGAAGACTAAGAGAGTTGATTTGTTGCTATAATATCTTTTTGAGATCTGGTGTATACAGAATAGAATAATAGTAATTATAATAAATGTACAGTATATTTAACTAAGACAATAATTAAATGTAATAATGATAATAATGATTGTTATTATACTCCACCAAATTCCAAAAAAAATTATGTTAATATATACCCCTCCCAAAAACTATAAAACTTATACATTTCTAAATTATAACATTAAATTATGCTGTCAGAAAAAGAATTCCATTCTACAGTAAACCCACTCATGATGGGCTGCAATGTGTACAAAGCAAATTGTTCAAATAATTTTATTTCAGCCATATTACCTGCTCTCTTTGCCCAAGCGGCACGTCTACTGGTTGGTCGTCATTGACCTCTCTCTTTGGCCTCACAAAGGCGGGAGGAGTGAGCTGATGTGCCTTCTTTAGATCCTCGGGCTCCACCCCCTTCCCATCGCGGAGCCGCCCCCAAGCCTCCTGATTGGCCTTCTGCTCCTCTCTGAGCGGAGCTGAGGCCTGTTGATTTGGTAATGAGCCTGCTTTGCTGTCCTTGTCTTTCTGTTCAGTACGCTCCTTGTTCGCCTGTTGGGATCCTTCGGCAGATTCGTCCCCGTTCTCAGCTACGACCTCTTCGGCCGCCGGGGCCGCCCGGTCCTTCAGACCGTCTTTAAACGCCGACACCACCGCGCTGCACTTCTGCACCTTCTCCACCTGCTGCTTCTTGGACATCAGCACACCCATGGCTGCAATATAGTAACACAACAAAGGCTATTTTTACCATAAGACATTATTGATTCATCTCAGGCTAAGCAATCAGCAGTGCTGCTGTTTTCAGCGGGTTAAGCTTCAAATCCTACATTATATTAATATAGCAAAGGGAGGCAGTTCTCGTGCTTGTGCGTCGGTGTTAGCACCCCATTGCATAACAAATATTAAGGTTGAAAACAAGACATGTTCTATCGACTTTGTCTCTAAATCACTGCTCTGGCAAAATACGCCCACATGCTGGATCAAGCAGATTTCGTGAACCACAGCAAATGTGTTGCAAACCACCTCGCTAGCGTTTTCTTCACACAGATCTCTGATATGATTGATCACTGGAAGGCTTGGTGTGTCTCGTATTGGTCTGCTGCCATCACAGATCATCAATCTTAACTAATGGAAACATGTGGTGACTTGAGATTGCGGCAGAACCAATGCAGACTTGTTCGATCGCTAGGTTTTGTGATTCACGAGCAGGGCTGTTTGACGTTCAAAACTCTTTAGAATTTAATTCCTAAAACGTTTTGCAATTTTTAGACCAATTCCTAGAACACAGAATAATAGTTTGATTTTAGGAAAGTAGAATTAAAACTTCAAATAAATTCATATAATAGCCATATTGGCAGTTTTTATGAATACAAAATAACTTTCAGTATTAATTAACTATTATTAATATCTATTTGTAAATAAATAAATTATACATTTAATGAAATACAATAATTACACTACAACAAATGCGTTCTTGGCTTAGGACAAGTTTGTTGAACTTTTTTGATCCACTTGTTGACTACTGCATTGTGAATAATATTATTACAATTTAAAATAACCATTCATTATTAATTATATATTAAATTCTAATTTCTTCCTATGATGATCAGCATCATAACTCCAGTCTTCAGAATTACATGACCTTTCAAAAATATTTATATTTATCAATGTTTAAAATAGTTGTGCTGCTTCATAGAAACCATATATTTCCATATATTTTCTTTCAAGATTTTCTGATGAATAGAAAGTTTAAAGCATTTATTTGAAATATTTTTTCCTAAAAATTTAATAGCATTTACTGTCATTGCGTATCAATCTAATGCATCCTTGCTGAATTTAATAATTGTAATAATGTCATTTAATTTTAATTGTTATATACAAATAAGTGCCGTCAATCAATTAAAAAGAAATGAATCATGATTAATCTCAATGAATCCCACCTTACGTTGAAGTTTTTACTTATATAATTTCACATTCAAATGAAAGTGTAAACCACGGCAGACGCTATATTTTTACTATCTGTTTAATGACATCTTTTTTATTACATCAGTGCTACTGATGTCTTTAGGAAATTGTCTTTGACCAAATATCAATAAAACACTACTGGCTGTTTTAAGAGGGCGAGCTTTTCAAAATGTCCCACCCCATCTTCCATCGAACAACGCTGTGGCTTTCAGGGTGCTTCAGGGGACCTCTAGCACTCATTAACTACAGGCAAGACAATTCTCGAATTCAACTTTTTCCGACCCTGTTCGAAACACACAAAAAAGGAAAATCTGATGCATTTGATTTGGTCCAATCCATCTTCTCCTGAAGATGTGGTTTAGCCTGTCCAGACATCAGATAATCTCGAATGCTCGCCCCATCCATTCAGCCTTTAATCAGGGTAATGGTGTGAAACTGCTTCCGTTGGCATTCTCTCGCCTTCTTAACGCAAAGCACAGCATGCTTCTGAATTTCAATGGATATTTCCTTTCCCCATTTACTCTTAACCATCAACCCAAGCTTTGACCCATCGCGTTCTCTCTCTCTCTGCACCCTCCTAAACAAGCCACGCTGTAATATTGCTTTTGTCCCTATAGGCAGCGTCTGAGAATGAACTTTAATTATGAGGGAAATCAAGGAGGTGGCGCTGAGCCTCGTCTCATCAAAGGCCTGGGTGTGACACAGATTTCTGCAGTAATTACCCCAGGCTGTACGATGTATTTTACCCTGTTACAGCTCGGCGTGTTCTGATAGATGTCACATCAGCTGGCTGAGGGAGGTGTGGTTTAATGTCTTGTCACCGAATTAATTAATGCGTATCTTTGAGGCACAAACTCAAAGCCGGCAAGCAAACTGCATATATTACTGTCTGGGAACAGCATTATATCTCTATTAAATCGATGAAAAGAAATTGCAATCTATGTGGAAAAGCTACTTTAAAGCTACTTTAAAAGGGTAGCTTGGCAAAATGATCATTTTTAGCTAAATTACAGTCAGGCAACCGTTCAGAAAACAGTCAGGATTTAGGGTGATAGAATAAACATTCAAAAATATTTATTTAAATCGGGTACCAACTAAAAGTGGAATTTCACTCATTTTATTGGTTGTGTTGTGAACAGAAATATAAATGCACTATTCTGATGAATCAGACGTCAGAATTAAAGGATAAAATTATTTTATTGTTATTCCATGGTGGAAACCAGCTTCTGTAGCAACGTAAATATCTATATTCCATAATCCAGTCAATCCAAATGGATAAAACACTTTAATATTTAAGCTTGTCATGCAAATAATAATTTTATGCTCAAGCAATCTCTCAGAAAAAAATCAGGATTGCCATTTATGATGACAGAAGAAAAACATATTTTTTAATTGCCATTTAAATTGTAATGTTAATAATGTCATATTATGTCGTCTTAAAATTATTGTAACAAATGCATATAAATAAAAGAATCTTATCTCTATCTTTTTTGATTCTTAAAATCAACATATCAACATATATCTGATTTATTTCTAAACTGATTTCTTTATTTTTAATCATGTTAGATAGCTGATTTATTTAGCGCTGGTTGATTTAAATAAACTGAACGAGACCACTGACTGTCAAACTTCGCAAAGCTTCATACGCGGCTGTAATCTGTGTGTTCAAGTAATGTTACCAAAATACCCATTTTTGATATTACAAAAATCTTACAATGTTACAAAGTCTCCATGAAGCCTGGTCCACTTTGGCAGCTTATGCAACAACACTGACCACAGGTTATTTTTGGTGATTCTCACAGGTGAATCTGAAAGCATGCATTCCTCATTGGAAGAGCTCATTGCATCAGCCTGGAAAAAGTGTGAGCGCAATATTTTTTCCCAGCAGACCTGAACACCCAAGGGGAGGTAACTGCGAGAAGCCAGACAATCGGTTCACAGAACTGGTGATTTCAGACAGCAATATGCATCAGACCATGCGTGAACAGACTGATGCTAGAACTAAAACTGTGACACAGAAGTAAAACTGTGACTATACAGTGATGGATGAAGAGTCCTCAGAGTCAAGAGGCAAAGGAAGAACGAGAGGTCATCACGGGTCGCCTCGAGGAGAATAAAAGATGAGAATCTCTTCCCCTGTAATAACGTCTGAGTCAATCCCTTCGTGAAACCCTTATGAAAATGACTTCTGGCTAGAAATCCCACTGCACCCTAAATTCTCAGCACAGATTATAACATGCTCATTCCATTGATGCCCAATGCTTTCAGACGCATGGGAAGCAATTACTGCCGAACAGTGGAATTACTCAATGAAAATAATTGACAAAACTGAGAACTAGACTTTTTATTTATATATTTAGCGTTTTCATGCAAATACATCATTTTAAAATAAATTAAACGCTTTTGGGCTCTCTTTATAATGCCAGTGTCGCGTGCCACTTTTGAAGAAAAAAAAAATAGGCTCATTTTCCAACTTACCTAGAGTTAACCATTTGAGTTTTGCCATTTTAAATCCATTTCGAGACTATATCGAGACTTCTGTAATTACATCGTGTTCCAAGATCCACAAGAAATGAAAAGTTGAGATTTTCTAGGCTGATATGGCTTTTCATTTTCCGTCCGTCTTAGTACACAATGTTACTACAGAAGAGTTGAGTTTAAATAGGAAAAATGTAATTTTAGAGCTAGATGGTACTGGTCTGATTGGATTCAATGATCTATGCTAAGCTACGCTAAAAGTGTTATTGCCAGACCCAAAGATCAGCTGAATGTATTCGATAAAACTGAACTGTTTAACTCTGCGTTGAAAAATAGTAGTAGTTGGAAAATTAACCTATTTAAAAAAAAAAAAAGTGGTGTGTTCCTTCCTGTTTAATATTGTGTATGATATAAAGTAAAGTTGCCTATAGCAAAAAAAAAAAATTATTAAGTTAATTATATGTATTACGGCAGAAAAAGAACCAAAAATAAATACAAAATAAAATAATTACAAAAATAAAATTTTGAAGCAAAATGTCCAATAAACAATCAGATACTGACTATTTTCTCTTCTTAAAGGATAGTTCACTCAAAATTAAAATTGCCTCATAACTTATGTTATATATGCCTACGTCAACCATTTTTTACGATGATGGAAGTACTTTTTGGGGCTTCAAAATCCCGACCACTGTCATCATAAGAGCTTAGAAGAGCCAGGCCAGCCTGGTCTCATTTTTATAAGTAGGTATTAATTTACAAGCATAAAACATACATTTTCATCATTTTATCAATAAGCTATTTAGATTTTTAGACCCCTTAAAGCAATAGCTCACCCAAAAATGAAAATTACGGCATATTTTACTCCAAACAATCCTAGGTGTATACGACTTTCTTCTTTCAGACGACAATCAGAGTTTTTAAGAATTTATGACTTATGACTCGACTTATGACATGACTTACGTCGTATGTCGTATGTTGAGTCTGAAGTCATCCAAGAAACGGAACTCGGCACTCGCACAGAAAAAAAATAATGAAAGTCGGTTATTTCTGTAATAATTTTAAAACTAGAAATATTTTTCTGTCACAAACCCATTGATCTATTCAGAGGACATATGATAAGCCCCAGAATACGCACAGGTTAGTTTCATGACAGATATATCCAATTTATGGAGCTTCAAAATAACGGCCTCTATCCACAAGCATTACCAAGTAACCCAAATGACAATGTTTTGCAGCCGTAGTCCTCTCTGGCAGAACACATTAGGTTTGTGTAAGGTGCAGAGCAGAATTTATGTTGTTAATCTGTGAAAATATTATCCAGATTATTTTCCCAATCCTCTCTTTGTGAACTCATGCATCATTTGTACACCTCACCGGAAACGACAAGTAAAGGATAAACTTTTGCAGAAATATCATTTAAGGGCTTAAAGCGAAGTCTTGTTTAACAATATAAAGGTCTATTTTTGGAAACGAGCTGGAAGCGGAAATCACACAGAATGAAATGTTATCATTTCACATTAAGTAAACAGTTTAATAATGCAGTTGCAAACAGGATCATTGGTTTGACAACAAATATATTTGAAATATTTGAAAACTAAAAACAACAAATATAATTAAATCAATGCCCCAATTGCAATATTCATAAGGATCTATTTCAAATGATCAACATGTCAGATCTGTACGTTGAAGCGCTGAAAATATTCGCATGTTTAGGCGCTGGAAGCATATCAGTATTATATGCGTTTTAGTGCCTGTAAATAGTAAGTAATCGTACATTTTATATAACAACATTTTGCGTAAAATGCTTATGAATGATCATGAATTCACTTTGGTCAGGCAGGACATTTTTTTAAATGACTACGATCGTATTCATTTGAAAGAAGAAAGTCATATATACCTAAGATGGCGTTTTCATTTCTGTGACTATCACTTTAAATCTCTGCAAGGATGTTGCCTCTGGAAATAGAAAGAACGCTATTTGTATTCCGAACCACACTTGCGAATTGTAAATGAAAGATTCGCTAATGTTTTATTACGTGGCGAGTTTGACACAAAAGCTGTAACCACTTAGTCAGAACTGAGGAGAACTAAATGTAATAATTAGAGAATCAGCCACCGAAAAAGCCCACATTGGTCGATCGCTCATTTGAATATGGAGATGGAGGTCTGTAGCGATTGGCACCTGAGGAAGTGCTTTTTCAGTAACAGATGGGCTCCTCGAGGTTAGTGATTCACAGAATGGATTTTATTAAACTGACGTAAATGCTGTCCTACATCCACTGGTAAAGTAACTTGTCATTGTACTCTTCTACATTATACTGTACAGTGCTTTGATGCAACTTGTGTTGTTAAAAGCGCTATATAAATAAAAATGATTGATTGATTGAAAGATTTCAATTGTATCCGCTGAATATCAAGATACCGTACTACCAATTAAAATAAAGCATCACGATAGTTCATGAAGGTTGAGTAAAAAGCCTTACAGGTGGAGACCTCTAAGAAAACATCAAATACATTTTTCTTTATTAAAATGCCTACACAAGAAAATACAATATTCACTGAACTGAATTCATACATAAGGCTGTCTATTTTTATTCCTCAGGGGAAAATCGAGGTCCCTGCGCTAAAGGTTGCACCAAGTCAGCAAATCTCACAGAAATAAAAGAGTGGGTATATCTTTCCCATGAGCTCAAAGGATGCAGCGTATTTTGGGCAGCGGCTGTCTCACTAACGCAGCTCGCTAACAGGCCAGCTATATTTCCCTGAAACATTTAGACGACTCTCCTGAAAAAGAAATGAATTAGGGGGCTGAGGGGAGACGCGTATGTACACGGCTCCGTCTCTCTACTTGGCTTTTGACTCAGACTCGGCACGTCCCATCACATGGTCCTGAACTTAAGCAGAGATAGTTTGCGTCAATGAATAACTGATTTTACCTATATACTATTTTTTTTTTAAATGTGTAGTGTTTTTGATACGTAGATTGTGTCGGTGTTCGAAATATACAGTGTGGCCCATCTGTAGACAGATTACTCTTTTATGATAATTAAATCGCATTCATCCTGAGAAGCGCCGGTTATTATATCTGCGCTTGTTTTCAATATCAGCTTGACGTATACGTGTGCTGTGTGAAATCGCGTCTCGTAAAGCGAAGCTGCGAATTGGAGTTTATAGGCAATTTATGTGAGGACACCGGGGACACTGTGGCGTCTAATTATCATTCTGTGTGAGGCATCTGTCTGTACAGATGTTCAGTAGAATATGCTTTAGCGCATTTACGTATGAAAGTAACCATTGCTTCTTCTAAGAGTTCAATTAAATTAATGCATATGTTTTTTTTATTCCTTAAATATTCACTCACCCTCTTATATAATATAAAAATATCATAAACTTTGATTTAGTGAGCCATCTTATTTAGAAAAGCTCATTTAAATTAAGAATCTTACTTAAATCTATATATCTGTCGTTCCATCGTTCTAATGTTCTATCATTCTGTTGATCTATCTATCATTCTGTCTTTCATTCTATTATTCTATTTATCATTCTATCTATCTCTGCACAGATATCGGTGCGTCATTTGCCAATATACCAAAAATGTCAACAAAAAATAAAAAAGAAAGAATAACATCTACAATACATCATTTTATTAGTAGCTTATAAGCTAAATATTTTGTCAACGTGGCAGCGAGCTGATTTGCGAGCAAATAACTCCTTTGAGTCAGTTTTTTTTTTTTTTAAATTTGGTTCGGAAAGGCAATCGGAATAAATAATTCATGAATCTGAATAATCCTCACATGCTTACACAGTTTTAAATATGGGAGGAAATCACGTACATGCGTGAAAACATCTCCTTTGTCGAAGAAAGGAATGCTGCAAGACAAAGATGACTAAATTAACACAGAAAGTTGAACTATCCGTTTAAATGATTAATTAGTTGTAGTCTTTCAACAACTGAAACATTTCAGAAGCTTGTTTCCTACAGCAAAACTTCTGAATGCTAATGTTTCGGATGCTTTGCACCTACACGTTCGCCAGCCGTTGTTTTTTCCTTTAATATTATTGTAATGCCATGTTTCACAAATCGGCTTCGCACTGTCAAGCTGTCCCTGACTTGAATCCCAACAAACCCTGTCTTTCATGCGCTGCTCCTGTGGGGAACCGTTCCGTGAATAGGACAGCGACAAAGCATTCTTTTTTTTCCATGGGAATGCTTCCCATTGACGTGAATATCCCATCCCCAAAAGCCTGGAACTAATCACACTAACGAGTTCACTAAGGCCACCTTCTGCCAGTGATTGGAATCACAAACACCCACCGAGGAGGAAAAAAAAACAGCCAAACTTCAAAAATGAAATCGCCAACGCTCTTTGCAAACACTAATGAGCAACGAAGTGATAAAACACATAATCTGCGCAATGTTGGCTTGTGCACTTCGGGGACATTGATGAACGCATATATGCAATCGCATCTTATAAAGCGTAACATTGGACACTCGGTGGCCCAAAAGCAAAGTACGCTGGCCCGACTATGAGTACGGGGAGTTGAGATTCCTCTCGCACACTGGCCTATGGGCACGGAGGCGTTGCAATGTGGAGGAATTTGAATGTAAATGCCTCTAGAGAGAGGAGCCCCCACGTTGGCATTCAGTTCCTGTCAGGCACTGAGTCTGTGCCAGGCACTCTTCTGAGAGGAGGTGACAATGAGCGCTGTGAGAGAGACGAGGGAACCTGGAGTGTCTGCTGGGTTCCAGAGCTGACACTCATGGTGCATTGTGGGTAGGAGGGCAGACAGGAGAGAACTGAGCACCGAAAGGTGGAGAAGTAGGACAAGGCTAATAGTGGGGGTTCGTGTCAAATAGATTTACTGAGCAATGGTAATATTGCACCATAGTGATTAACAAGCGTGTATGGTACTAGAAAGGCCAAGAATAGAATATGATGAAATATTTCAAATGTGAAATAACAGAGAAAGTGTCATAAACATGCAAAGTGTGATTTTGAAAAGGTTCAAAAGATAAAATGCAGAATGATCAAATTCAGTCACCCCTGGATTATACCAGCTTTATTTTCATTATGTTTTTATTATTATTATTATTATTATTATTAGCATAAGCATTAGCATTATCATCACTGTCATCAAGTGCTGGTTAAATCCGCTTTAAATTCATAAAACAAAGTATTATTATTGTTATTATTATTAATATTATAAATGATATTCAACTCAAGATGTTAAATACAAATCATTAACTAATTAACTGATATGAATAGCTTGTTCATAATATCAAAAATATTATTATTGTTATTGTGGTTGTTGCTGTTGCTGTTGTTGATGATAGTATAGCAGTAAGACTAGTATAATCTAATTCATTGCTATTAATATTATTATTATTATTTTGCAGGAAGTAATATTTACAAAACTATTTAAATCTGCAATAATATTATTTATTTATAAAACAATGTTACATTTGGTAATACAAAATATTTAAAATCAGATTATTAATTATTAAAAACGATTGTTTGTTGTTGTTATTGTTGATGATGATGATAATGATGCAATTGTTATTATTTATTACTATTATGCAGGTATTATATATATATATATATATATATATATATATATATATATATATATATATTAATATTAATATTAATGATTAAAATGCGGTAATAAAGAAAATTTGACAGTTTCAATTCTATGGAATCTATAAAATTTATATAAATGATGTTGGGAAATATTACTTGATTTTCCCCAAGTGTGCGAGTTTCCTGGACGCAGGCACCTGACTTCCTCTCCTCAATGACTACTACATAACACCCTGCTCGTTCCTGGACTGTGACGTCAGAAGTGATGCACAAGGGTCTCACAAAGAGACTGCAATTGATCCAGAAAAACTTACCTCTGCAGTACTGCTCAGAGGAGCGCGCACAAGTTACCGCGCGAAACATTTGACCGCGCATCCAGCGTTCTAAATACGTCACGTGCGACATTCGGTGTCAGCGTAACAAAAGTTACCGCGTAAAGTCTGGCACCTGGCTATCAGACCCCAGCCTCGTTACATTTCACAGTGGGAAATGATGCAATATAATGCACGGCTCTCATCCACGCCCGCCAAAACGGCGCTGACCTAGATCGGGTGTTACAGACGGGGGGTATTTTTCTACACCCACACGAAACTGATGCGTGAATGATCCGTCTCGTGAAATTTACGTCCGTGCAAGTTGCGCGCGTTCACGTCAAGCGATCTAAACGCGCGTTGCGTTCGACACGCGTCCCGCAAGACTGCAAAAACCACGTCTTGATTTAGTTAGTACTCACAGTTAGAATAGAACTAAGACCAACCTGAAGGAAATGGGATGGTGCTCCGGTACTCGGGACTCGATTTCTTCTTCTCCCCTCACGCGCTGCCGGCGGTCATTTCAAGGCTCGCTTCCGTCAATGAACGCTATGCGCGTAGTGTGATCGCGGCGGTCAGTGTGTGCACGGTGTGTGTAACCCAGTCAAACAAATATTCCGCAGCCGAGAAAACAGCGTCGTTTTGAGGCGCGAGCTGAGAAGCTGGACAGCTCCGGTGCTGAATTCTGGAGCGTAAACTTCGCTCTGGGCGCCGTACAGCTCGCGTAAATAAACACAAGCCTGGGGGGAAAAAAAGTTGCGCCTGCTGCTTCAGCTGACCAGCCCGCTAGATTCGCGAGAATCCAATATTCTTCGATCCTCTTCGTGGAACTTGTTTTCAGCCTGCGAAAGGAGACGTTTCATTGGTCTGTTCAAATGACGTTGGCGCTGGGAAACGAGACGAGCCAATACACTGAATATGGAAGCAAAACTGCTTTAATGTGCATACATCGTCTAGTTGATTTCAGGGTTGTGATCATTACATTGCAATATTTTCACTAATCGACTAAGAATATCTAAGAAAACAGGATGTGCACGAGCTTATATTAAATCACTATACCGATTTGGCTACAAAAACGAGTCCCATTATATATTGTTCATTTGACATACTTGCATTTGACATGCAGTCGAAGCTGTCTTATAGAACTTAGTCAGAACTTAGTCATACATTATATATGTGTAATTAGTACGCCAAATAAAAAGTGAAAATCTAAATTCTAGGCCTAAACTACGCATAATTTGACTTTGACGTGTGCATATAATACATAATACACAACCCTTGTCCTACCAGTTGAGTATTATATGCACGCCAAAGTACATTTCTGCGGGCCAAATCAAAACAAAAACCTCGTCCTATTGATACGCACTTAAATTAATGTGGCGTCTAACCTAATTACCCCTTTTTAATTTAAAAATAAAAACAAAAACAAAAAAAAATGGTCAAACAGACATTGCAAATAATTAGTTACGTGCATTCACACAACAAATAAAACTGTTCAACTCAGTTCTCAGAATTTCTCAAAGGACCAATCGGAATCAAGTATTCCAGAGAGCTCGATACTTAATAAAAGTTAATATCATATAAAATATATTTAACGTTTATTTGACAAAACTCGCTTTTTGATATTCAAAGTTTTTGGCCAATAGGGGAAACCTAATGTTGATGTTTATAATTAAAAATGATCAAGGTGGGAAGTGAAGCAATTAATACATTTCTACCCCTTACAATTATGCAATAACAATAGTTACTTTTTTATACTGTTGTATTATTGTTGTACATAGCATGACAAAAAAAAAATATGCTGTATTGATGCGCACATGCCCAGTAGTTTTAGCTGTAATCTTAATCCTTCCTGTCTAAATTAAATGAGGTCATACAATCTGTATGTAATAACAATTCAGTCTGCATATCAATAATAATAAGCGGAAAAAAACACGTTTATCACTAATAATTCTCATGTGCAGAATTAGGCTTTACCAAATGAAGCTTAAATAATTAATGATCCCCTAATTTGCCACATGTTGTTTTTGTTTGTACGGGTTATAATTATGACCACCAAAATTTCATGGGATTCTTTTTAAACCAATAAATATTTCCATACACCTTCATCAAGATCGCAAATACTTACGCACACGTAATACTGCGTAGGCAGTCATGTTCAACAGTTCCCAGTATGAGGTCCCAGTGCATGCTGGGTCAAATGGAGACACATTCATAATTAATGCTGAGGTAAATGCGCATTGAACGATGGATACCCTAGGGTCCACTGCACCTTACTGTCAAAAAGGAAATGAAAGAGAAGATTGTGCGCTTATAAATTAGACCCTGTAGCAAGCCCAGACTCATGTACAAATGAACATTACCGTTATTGATATTACAGGCAAAACAGGGCATTTTTAGCTGATAATTAAAAGGCCTCTAGGGTTATTTTTGGCCCTGTTTAAAAAATAAATAAATAAAACAATACACCTTAGTTAGGGTAGTGCCGTATTTAAATTTTGACAGGAATGAAAATGAGGCTGTGAGAGACTGAAATACAGAGTGTTCAATGGGCTATACTGGTGTTTAACAACAAACTGATCGTATTTTTAAAAAAAACAACTTTTTTGTTGTTTTGAAAAGTTCTGAAAGTTGTGAATTGTGCATATTTTAATGGTTTAGGACCTTAAAACAGAAGGATGTCAATGATACAAATACAATGATCCAAATCTAGTTGAATGGTAAAGTGTATTGGCGTCAAACTGTCTTCGGTCAAACCGTCTTTTGTCCAAATCCTGGGGTACTGCCTGAGGACGAAGACAGGGAACGACCCTATCATTGTTGGACGCACAAGGTCCAATGGAGGGGATCATCGGCACTGTCAACTAAACGCCTGTAATATGTTAATATTAACACTTTTTACACACTCCAAGTGTCAAGCAGTGATTACCCAAAGCCAGCTGTTCTGAATAAATAACGTGACTTCCTGGTAGAGCCTTCACTGAAGCTTTTATATCCTGTCATCCCTGATTTTCTTTAAAAACACAGTAAAAAAAAATGCAATTACGAGGCACTTAGAATGGAAATTAATAGGGGGGCGATTTCGGAGGATTAATAAGCACTTACATGAATTCTTCTCATAAAATGTGTGCTTTTTGTTCTTGTGTTGTAAATTTGTTCTTTTCATTTTTCTTTCAGCAGTTTTAGGAGATAAGTTCTTGTGTCAATGGAATTTAACATTTGAATATTAACCGATTTTTCCTACTGGCATCATGTTAGACGTGCGGTATGTAATAATGATAACCGCTGGTTGAAATAAGCATACAGCATACGATTGCTAAGTACTTGTAATCAATCTAAATATTCATATGGGTTGTCAGATTAAGGACGTGAATAAGCGCAACTGACAATGGAAGGCTATAAAACTATACGGATGAGTTGATTTATCTGATTTATATTTGTATAAATATTTCTAAATATTATTGATGACAACTTTTTAAAAATATATGCTCATATACATATTTATATATTTATAAATATGATTCATTATAAATGATTAAAACAAATATTTATATCTCTATCATATAAGCTCTATCGTACTGTGAAGCATAATCTGTGGAGCTTGCTTTAGGATGTGTAATAAAATTGAAGTCATTGTCAAATCTTTAAGTTTTTATATAGTTGGTATTGTATGTTTCTAATAAGTTACTAGGTAAGATAGTTTGGTGATTGTGTGACGTTCATATTGCTGTGTTGTTTAAAACCCAATTACAAAAACACCAGAACAAACCTGCGGAAAATATTTGTTTCCCGGGTTATACCATAATATACCTATATACCTATACCATCCTATTATCCCTATTTAAAATAAAAATCATCATCTATGTTTTTCAACATGTGCTTTTAGCTGTTTGTTGTCATTCTACGCGTCTAAATTTGATCGGTGTCTTTGTATTTGCTTTGCTTTAGAACGATCGCATTCATTTTAGACAAACAATCGATAGCTGGTTATGTTTTTGTGTTGTCTCGTGGCAAAAAAAGCTACATCACTGCCAAGTTCATATAGGGTGAAAAGATATCATAAACACTTCAAGGGCAGCCAAACTTCATTCTTTCAACGAGCGCTTCGTGAACCCTTTAACATAGACGAATGTTCCTGACAAGAGCGCGGGCACAGTGGAGCCAGACTCTGTGCTTTCACGTCCAATCGCAGGGAAGACAGCCGTTGCACTAGCTCCATCACCATTAGCAGCCCGTCCACAGCGTGATCTCTCGGCCATTAGTGTTCATTTGGCGGGACTCTGGGGAGGAGCTCGCCATCAGCCTCTCTGCTAAAAATCAGATGAACGAGAATGCAGTGCTGACTGACTCTAGTAATGGAGACTTCTGTTTGGCTGGCAGTTGTTGTGGACTGTATGTGACATGGTTCTGACCCAAAGGATGCATAGGACACTGTTTTAAACATTCATCTGCAGCACTGTGCTAATGAGAATCTAAGTGAACTAAATCTCCTCTAATAGGAGTTTATTAATGTTAGAAAGCAGAATTTTTTTTATATAACTTTACAAATAACCAACATTAACGTTTTTAACCTTTAAATGTAAAGCCTGAATTTGTCAAAATTCATCATGTCAGAAATGTTATGTCAAATCATGATCTGGCTTTGTTAACAGGACACAGGAAATAACAGGAAAGAGGTCCGGGTGCCCATAGATGATCTGCTTTCGCGCTTTAGCTTTGTGTACGAGCAGATCATCTACAGGACAAGCAGGAATCCACCAAAGCTTTACGAGGGCTGAAGAGCATATATCTAGGCAAGTTGCACAGCTAGAAACTTGATGAATTGCATTCAATGGGGTTATAGCTTTATTAACAGCTTTCATACTCGGTATCGTTACATGAGATACCTGTCTGTGATGCTCCATTTCTGTGTAATATTTATGGTTTCTATAGCCGTGGCATCATTATGCATTTATGTAGGACGGCCTAGGTGGAAAATGCACGGCCCACCACTGATATATACAGCAGATTTTAAATATGAATATCATCACTGTATTCAGCTTTTTTTATTTATATTATACTTTCTGTGCCATTTAAATTTCATCTGGATATATTACCATAAAAGAATCGATAAGCAGACATTCAGTGACATTCAGTCTTCACTGTACAGAAAAATCTACGTGCATAATTGAGATATTGATGCTTAATACTGCTCTGCACAGTTCCACGAAACATCAATACGATTTTCAGGCAAAATATCACATCGTGCATTCGTTAACCTGTAGAGTATATCGGTGCAATTATCAGATCTCTGGCTGAACGACATCTACAGGTCCTAGAGTATAAAACCCTAGCATGAGGGAATTTGTGCTTCGCCTAGTGTTTGTTTTGAATACTAACACCCAGCAGCGAGTGAAGGGGTTAAAGGCTATTTCACTTCACTGCCCCGTGTTTTTATCGATTTCATGAAGTGACATCATGGACGCCGTCTGTGATTACGGCGAATTGTGGCACACACAGCTTCGGCCGAGTTAAAGTAACAGAGAACAGCATCAACATAAACAAAATGCAATCTAATGTTTGCAGCATCTAAAAAAAACACATCTGCTTTTTTAAAATATTTAAAAATGCAATTGTTTACTTGTTTGGTCGCAATGTATTCATCCTATTTTTATTCTTCTAAGGTATTGAGCCAAATCCGCCTTGCATTAATTTTTCCTCCAACAAAAATATTGCTGTAAGGGTTTTAGTCTACCACCACAAAGAATACGAGCAAAACTGTAACGAAAAATGAATGAATTTAGATCTGGCACACTGTGAGGCACTGCTGCAAAAAAAAAAATCTGATGCCAAGTTTGTTGCCTAGCAACTTTCTCTCTTTCTCTCTTTTTTGCCTGGTTTAGTTCTGTCCCATTTGTGAAAATAAAGCAGATGAAAAATAAAAGTTTCACGTAGAAACAAATCTTATAAACATTAACTGGTTGACCAGTCCCTATCTTTGTTATAAAAAACTGGTAGCTGGTTTGAGAGCAGCTATAAACCAGCTACCATCGAAAATGAATGCCACACGTTGATATTCTCTGCCTCTACCAATAAAAGTGCAATTAAATTCTCCAAATGTCATTTGTTTTCTAGCACTTTATGCAGTATTTATATGCTGTGCAGTTTCCCTGCATTTTCAGAAGCAGGATATGCCTTCCTATTGCGCGTAATCGAATGGCGTCGTAATTGTATTACAGCGGCAATGCTGAAATTTGATAGAGACCATGTAATATTTCCTCCTTTCCTCTCCATCCTGATTCCTGCCACAGCAGTCGGGGCAGTACAAAAACTCTTGCGTGCTTTGTCCAGGCCACAAATTTTCTACATAGCCAGAGGTATGCTGTTTTGCTTACGTCATCAGGGACATTAAGACAATAACTAGAGAATATTAAATAATGACTGTGCTCTTGTTATGATCAGCAGATATGTCCGCTAGGCAGGGCAAGAGACCGTTCGTTTTAATGTGCACAGATACTGAAGACACACATGTCAATCATTTCAGTCATTTTTATTTATATAGCCAACTTAGCTGTCTTAGAAAGCTTTGCCATCACTTGCCACCAACATTTTTGGTCACTAATATCATGGCAGCACATTATACTATCATGTTTCTCAGGGAACTTTTCCAACAGTTAATTCAAAGACCGTCTTGGGAGCGAAAAAACCAAAGTTGTTCTGTGAGTGGGCGTTTGTCAGTGACTCATTCCAGAGATAACAACCAGAAAACCTTTAGCATTTATTTATTTAAATATGCTGTTGACTTTGTGTTTATGAGGTGTTATGTGGCACATTATTTTCCTTGGAGTAATTGGGGGCAGATGGTCGCAACGGTTACGAGTCCAGTCTCTAATTAAGACCTTTCCATAAGGTTTATAATCATTGAGAAAAGTTTACAGGACGTCGATTCATGGAAAAGGTGGAAATGGAAACAAATATCAACATTTAGCAATTTCCTTGAGCTGGTAGACTCCCCACTCCCCCCAGTTCAATCCAGCAAAGTGTTTTATTTGCACCTCTGGAGGTGGAAAGCTGTTTATAAACTCTCCGGCACAACTGCCTCCGTCATACGCTATACATCAAACCCAACGGATCTGTCTGCACTGATTTGATTGGAATGGTGACGTAAGCTGTATTTGGGAATGCATGACCTTGACTGCATTGTATGCAGAGCTTAAATGCAAGACAGTTCGGCAAGATGACCTGACATTCAGCCAGTGCCGAGCACAGATATCCATTAGAGGTGTTAAAAAGAGTGGCAGGCTAAGTCTTTGACAGCAGCAAGACTCTGTTCTTCCTTTAATTAAATGTCTGCAAAGGCCTCACAGCCTTGTAGGGCTGGAACATATAGCAGGATAGCTTTTTAAATCAGAAAATAAGGTACAATAGGTAAGGGCAATAAAAAATATGACTGTATATCGATTCCAAAGAAACAAAGAAAAAGAAAATATATTCCAGCTGTGGTAGGAAACAACACGAAGCGGATTAACCATCGCATCTCAGGGGCGCTTAAAGTAGATTTATTAGGTTTCAAAGAAGTTTAGAAATGCCTGCATTACATGAAAATGCGTTTGACCAAAAGCCTTTTAAAGACTAAGTAATACATGGTTAATAACCTACTGAGTGAAGAATTAAATGAAAATGAATGTGTTCATCGGCAGTTGATGCAATTCAGTCGATTTTGTAAATCAAGTGGTCAAATGCTGTGCCGCCTGACTGGTCTTTTTGTGAATCTCTCCAAAACTGAAAGACTTTCCAAATTCATATGCAGTAGGTTATTTTAGAACGAGTCTTTTAAAAGATAAAAAAGAGGAATTAGGGAGAAACTAAAGAGATTTTTTTCCACCTTCACTTTAACGCTAATCAATAGGTTCTTTTTTTGCCATTAAAGTAAAAATACCCAAACATAAAACAACCTGTTCTCATTAAAAAAATATGTACTATGCATTGTGCAACGCCGTTTTTACGTGCCTTACTGCACGTTTTGCTGCAATTTCAAAGTCTAATGAGTCACATTTTTATTATGTTGATGTAGTAATTGCTGTGATTCAGAATAGAAATATCCGTAGACTGCTGCTTAAAGTTCTATCATGCTGGAAATATTCCCTACACACCAAATCCAACCCTAAACCTATGTTAACAAATACCAAACTGATGTGTATGTTGATCTTGATGCCATTTCAACTCATTGATACAAAGACAGCACTTGCTGGTACGTATTTAGCGGCTTGCTAAAAAGCCATGAGACCGAGCAAACATAATAATAGAAGCCTGAGAAAAATTAGCATTTTAGAAGAACAATAGTAGTAGTACTTTGCAGTATGCTTCAGAAACCCTCCACCTTCCCCAGCTCCACCTGTATAGATCTGCTACAAGGTGATTCATGTATGCCGTGGGGGGGTTATTTCATGTATGTTATATTTCCAGCAGCAATATATTTTGTTATGCACACAGCAGCGTTCTGTGGTTGTATGGGAAGTCTCGATACTTGCGTAGCAGATCTATATCGCAAAGACCAAGTGCATTAACATCGTAGTGTACATTACCATGCCAATCCCTCCAAGAGCTGTCACGACAGAAATATGGGTCGTGACTTTTTGCAATATGGTTAACATAATAAAGCTAATAAAACAAAGAGAGAGTCCAAATTAATTTAAGAAATAACTGAGTTAAATCATTTAAAGCTGACAAAATATACATTAGGTTTCGCATTACAAAGCCTCTCCGATGCATTCGCAAAGCTGTTTATAACAGAATCAATAAAAGTTAATATGGAAATATAATTGGCCAATTTCAGCGCTGTCTGCAAATTGATTCCAATCATTAGGGACAGCACATTTGAAAGCAGAGAACCGAACAGTTTTTATTCGGGTGTTGGATGTGGGTTTGATGTGTGGCGATATAGTTTGTTTATGTTTCTGTTTGTGTGTGCATGTGTGTGTGCGCGTGTTTTTGTGACAAATCAGGACATGGATTTGTATAATGACACAGGTATTGCATAGGTATTATAAGGTATTATGCTTATAAAACACATAAAGTGATGGCTGAAAATGGCTGTAGTTTCCTGTAAGGGATAGGTTTAGGTGTAGGGCTAATAGCACATACAGTTTGTACAGCATAAAAACCATTGCACCTCTGGGATAAAACAAATGTGTGTGTGTGTGTGTGTATTACATGTATATATAACTGCATGTACTATACATAGGCTATATGACATTAATATAATGAATGGTTCACATAACCAAACATGTCTTGCATGTCTCCACATTTTCACAGTGGATGGTCATGCTGGTGTTGGGGGTGTATCAAAGCATTTCTGCAGGATTTTAGATGACTGCCTCAGGCTTAGACTGCATCAAACATAGTCATGCTCTGGATGTTTTCACAATCCTTACTTAGAGGCAGATATGTGGTTTTCAGCTCATATTTAAATGCATGGGCTTTTAAATGTATGTTTGGTTTCACTCACTGCCACTGAAATCAGATAGGGAGATAGGGCAGTGTAAGCTGTGTTGCCTCCTTAATGTATTTTTGCCATAACACATATATGATAATAATAATTAGGAAGTTACTTATTTTTCATGCATTCCTTAGTTTATAGTAGACAAATACAATTAGCTTAGATTTTTTTCTAAAGCCACATCCATCCAGATTAAACCAGATGTATATTGAAAAGCCATCCGGCACCGAAGTTTGTTTTTCTTAACTGCTTCAAAATGACCTTTGATGATACCGAGATATTATGTGACCCTGGACTACGAAACCAGTCACAAGTGTGTTTGCAAGAATGATAAAGACAATATTTGGCTGAGATACGACTACTTGTGGAAACTGAGGGTGCCAAAAAAAATGTTATATTGAGAAAACTGCCTTTAAAGTTATCCAAATGAAGTTCTTAGTAATGCATATTGCTAGAATAAGAGCAAAGATTAAGTTTTAATATACAGTTAATGTAAAAAAGATATCCCCTTTCAGAAACACCAAAATAATAACAAGATAAGATAAATAATAAAATTATAAGAGAGATCATACAAAATGCATGTTATTGTTTATTTAGTACTAACCTGAATAATATATTTCACGTAATATATGTGTACAGTCCACAAGAGAAAATAATACTTGAATAGTAGAACTGCGAACAATTACATGCTTTTTGTCTGATCCCTCTTATTTTGGTAAAATAATGAACATTTTGCCGATTCTGAAAGGAGATGTAAACTTTTAACCTCCACTGTATTTACGGTAGAAAATTAACTAAATAACTTAATGGAACATAATCTTTACTTAACATGATTTGTTGGATATTGCTATAAATATACCTGTTCAACCTGTATTTTGTGGTCCAGGGTCACATGTAAAGTTCTCACATTATTCTTCTATTATTAGTCACCATTTATTAGTGTGTCCAGGTCACAAGCTTGGTCTTATGCCTTCTATAAACTGCGCAATTTCAAAAATCGATTAAGATCATTACAAATCATAAGCGTATGATAAGCGTATATGTACCACATTTTTAAAGCCTGTATGATGATGACACCTATTAAATCATAGGCTATGACGCAAATTAGTACAACAGCCTAAACCATTAGTATTAGTACACTATTAGAAAACAAAACAAATAAAGCAAAGTGAACCAATTGTGGTTTTTTACATTCGTTTCCATGGTTTGAATACAGTGTAGACAATGTATAATGGGCATACAACACGATCTTCTGCCACATGTCAGCATTGACCTTCGAGTGGGACTGACAGGAGGTCTGACCGATAATAACACTGAAATAAAATATACACATTTGCTCCTAAAGATTAGTTCTGATTTCAACCAGCATGTCACAAAAGGTGTCTCTCAGCCGCACGGGGTGAAGAGACAGACACTGACATAACCTACTTGTGCAACCCGGGCCTCTGAAGACCTGCATGAGCTGATTAATTAGAAATGAACTGACGAGGAAGACAAACCCGCTCTCATCCGTGTTAGCCTGAGGAAGGGCTCCTGCATTGTCTCTGGCTGAACGGAACCGGAGCTTGTACATAAATCAAAACGCAATCGATGTTTTAATCTCAGGGAAATAAGAATTTGTAAAACTGCTTTTCTCATCCTTTTAGGTATTTTGCATAAAAATCACGCTGTCTGCATCTTTAATTTATCGTGACGGTGCTTCACGAAGGTTACAGTTTTAAAGCATGAGGTGCTTTTAAACGGAGAGCGAGGGAGGGAGCAAGGAAAAAGAAATGAGGAGAGACATCAACAATCATAAGCTGATGTCAATACCACAGACTGTTTACTGTAAGACACATCCCTATCTTAGTTTGGCTAAAAGCATATCTGTAATACTCATATCAAGAGCTTTCTTTCAACCCTATTAGACTACTTAGCTAATACAGACCACCACTACCCAGCTATACTTAGTTTATATTGACCGATGCCTTTGTATATACACCTACATACATCACTCTAACTATAATGATGTGTTATTAAATATCCGTCCTATTATAAATCTCACTTTTCAAAAGGTCACTGAAAAAACTTCCTCTGTTTTCCATTTAAAAGCGGAAAAATACCTGACGGTGAAAACCACGGCTGCGCTACCGGCCCAAACGAGCGGAAAATACACAATTAAGCTGATCTCATTTCCACCTCCGCACATCCTCAACAATTAGGCTACGCAGCGGATGTCCCCGGAGATGACTCGATGCTAGTGCAGTCATCATATACTTCACTGTGCCAAACTGACGGGAAGCTGGAAAAACACTGAGCGGATTGAGGTTTAGCGGCATATTAGAACGGCACTGGATGCAAAGAAGCCGTGATTGAGGTAATCAGGCACGCTTAGCACTTGAGACTTGCTGAAACAACAGATATAATAAATGGTGAGACATCAGCCAGAAGCCAGAGGACTGCGGCGCACTTCAGCTGGAATGACTGTATGTATTATTCATTAGCCTTATTCATGAATGAGACTTGGGTGTGCTGCTATTGAGTTTATAAAAGATTGAAGGAGGAAATGCTTATAGCTCCTTTAAGAAAAATGGCAGCCAATTATGAGCACTAATAGGTTCCTCCCCCAACAAACACTATAAAAAATACATAGTATAGACTTTGAGGGTAGGGAGATTGACTTTGTGTTTTTTGTTATGGAACTAAAAAGCAGCAGATTGAAGTAGTTCTCTGATTGCTGGATTTTGCTGCAGAATCATGGGTAATGTAGTTCTTGGTTGAAATCTGCTGTTAAAAACTATTGTCAAAAAAAAAATAGTGAATAGTGTCCATGCACTAGTTTTACACAAAAATTAAATTGAGAAACACTGTCTGGCATCATGTCTAAACACAACTTTACAAATTTTCTCTTGATGAAATTTCTGCAGAAGATGTGAAATAATAATCTTTTTCTGGGGTAACATGTTTTTCCCCAGATTCTTTAGAAAGATGTTTTTCCATAAAAATTAACAGTTAAAAAAGATTTTTAACATCTACATTTATGAAATATCATTTTTTTTTACTTTCTCTTTTTTTTAACTGTTAATTTGTATGGATTAACAGTTATTTAACATCTATTTAAGCACACTTTCGCACAATAGATGAAATCATGGCTTGGCTGGGATCACTGGCCCAATGTTTGACAAAAGCACAGGAAACTGAGCTTCGAAGAAATAATATTCCTAGAGGCGTTTCCTGAACAGACAAAAGAAAAGGCCCTCCAAAACCCTTATCCAACTAGAGTCAATGCCCCAGATGTCGTGTAAAGCCTGCATGCACACTGTCTAAAGACAGAGCCAGATTGTGCCCACTGAATGCACAGCTCACCCTAAGGATATGCCTAAAATAAAACAAACAACCCTTACTCTATAAATACTTCAGTAGAATAAAACTTTCATATCGTTTTCTTATTCATGTCACAGTGCTTTTGAATAGAGGCAAAACTGCTTGTTTGCCCCATGATCAGCATGGATCATTGCATTGTTTTTCATTATACTGTTTATATTTCTGGAAATCAAGCTATAAAAGGAGCTATGGAGTTCTTTCTCCCTATTTCTTTGAATATTTGCTTTACTGCCATACCTTTTTTTCCTGAAGAATGATTATTGATCACCATCTGTTTGTCCTTCGCAGTAGGACAACCTTTTCTCTTAAACGTCTCTCTCTATGAATTCCTGCAGTGTTAACCTGCTCATGTGGATATATATATTTGTGAAATATATATATTTATGTATAATGCATGTAAATCGATGCTTATTCAAACATATTCCAATAGTACCGTTATATAATACTAGTTATGTAAGAAAACTTGCATTTAAGGTTTTTATCAAACGCTGGTTACAAGTCCGGTTAACTGAGTTGAATACACTCCAACTGGCATTTTAGAAGTGGTTTACCCTAAAAAAGAAAAATAAATTCGAATTTATTCAACCTCAAGATGTTTTTACTTTAAACCATTGCTTCTGCTCAAAGTATGAGTCCATAATACATAATAAAGCTTCCTCCATTGAAAAGTCCATGCCCTGTCGTCCTCAAAATCCACCGACGTATTTATTCAGTACCGTTTTAAACTGTTTTCACTTGTAAACTGCGATTTAGCTGCGCATATTTTACACCTGATTAATGTGAGATGTCGCACTGAAGAAGCAGTATTATCAGAATCCGAATCAGAATCAGAATCACTTTATTGCCAGGTATGTTTGCACATACGAGGAATTTGTTTTAGTGACAAAAACTCTAGAGTGCAACACGATAACAAGACAAGACAGATATAAAGAGAATTATGCACAACATACAAAATATATATGGATAAAGGACTTCTTTTTTGGCCGGAAGCAATGGTTTGAAGCATGTATCCTGTCACTTCACAGGATGTTAATTGGCTGGAGTCTTGATTTGTGGATTACCGTGATGTTTTTGGACTCTATATACTGTTGGCACCTATTCAGCATTTTCACTTGGTTTTAAATGTACCCCTAGAAGATTACCTGTCAAATCCGTAATCGTTAAAAACAACACATATTTGATTTATTCGAACTGGTTTTAGGAAACAGGTTACCATTTGCTTTGCTCAACCTTTCCTTGCTGCAACTGTTCAAGACAGCAGTGAATAACAATGTGATTTTGTCAGATAATAGAATGGCCAGCTATTTACTATTCACTGTGCACACCTTTAAGATGACTGCAAGCCAAACCAGGTCACTTTGATTTTAACACCAGAAACGTCCTTGCTTTGACTGTCCCAGTGCTGAAGCTACAAGTGCAGTCAGTAAATATGAAATGTCACAGTGCAATTCTTTACTGCACAGCCACCTCTCTATGAGCATTTTTTTTTCACATCATAATTTGCATACTGAGTATCGTAATAAAACGGGGGTTCAAAAAACACCATACATGGTGGTGCACTTAAGTTTTAATGTCACTCTTTGTCAGCAGAAAGGTCTCAATGCTTGACAGCTGTTGTAGATGTGTGAGTTTATTTTGGGCTTCTTGATTTAGATCTCGGAAGGCTGATATCTTGCCTAAAAACCTCTTTCTTCCAGACAACGTCTGAGAGGAAGTTAAATACAAAGCTTCTTCGGAGATTATAGAGAGTTACGTCACCTTTTTCCGCAGGGGAGTGCAAATTCGTTTGAATGGTTGAATCGTTCATCGTATCACACTGTGTCCTGACGAGGCACAATTCGCAATAAAGCAATCTGTCTAAGTGAAATCAAAAATATGTTATGCAATACAGTTACGGTGGAATTTTACTTTGGGGCGGAGTTAAGTGTGTCGCAACAGAAATAATGCCTTCTCTTTTATCACAGCTGTATGAAATCTGGGTTTTCGCCATTTAAAAGATTGGAGTTAATAAGGTTTTTGAGGAAATTAATCTTTTATTGCACAAGGACGCGTTAAATTGATCAAAACTTACATTTGTGAATGCTACCCTTTTGACAGGTTTGCCAATAATGTTTCCTGAATGATTTCTGAGGAATCGTGTAACACCGAAGACTGAAATAAATTCAGCGTTTTATCACCAAAGTAAATCAAACTATTTACCATCAAATTATTTAAAAATTCTACAATCTTTACTGTAATTCTGGCCAAAACATTTAAAAGCATAAAAAAAAATCTAACTAACTCAGGGGAGAAATTTTGTCCAACATTCCTTACTGCAAAAATCCCATAATCAGCTTTCAAAACATGTTTTTGGACATTTTTCTGGCACGGTCACCAGAATAACAGAGCATTCGGGTCTTTGGAAGAGAAAAAAGTCATTAAGGTACAATCCACAGAAATACAGCACACAGTCTCCTTGCTCTGCCGAGCAAGAGTCTCACCAGCTTCAAACGATGCCATAAATTTCCCGCCGTTATTGATCTCTTGTCCTTTTCTCAGGAAGCGAACTAGAGCAGGAAAAAGCCTCTCAGTTTCTCAATCCTGGTTGTCCCTGCTTTGAGTAGTTTGTGTAATGGTACCTGACAGATAAAGAGTTTCAGGAGCCACTCACGCAACTTGCTTTGTTTTTCACTCCACCATCAATCAAAGCAAAGACACTCTTGTTCTTTCCACCATCATCACTTTGCTTTTATAAGGGCTAATGTCCAGCAGTGCGATGTTGTATATGTACATCTGCTCGGCACTTAAGGGAATTACAGGAGATGTAGCCAATCAGAGAATCCATTCTATTGTCACGGGACTGCAGAGTTTCCATCAATAAAAATGCATCAATTAAAGAACCTTAGAGGAACAGCTCGCCTAAATAAACCCAAACCTAAACGAATTTCTGTCAAAAAGATTAATTTCAAAAGAAAAAAATAAAAGAGCATGAGGAATGAAGCCGCCAACCTTTAAAATGACAAGCACAAATTTGGTCCTTTCTCATAAGACATTTATGAAGTCACATGGTTCAGTTTTAAGACGCTTTTTATTATTTAAAGCTAGACATATGTGACCCTAGACCGCAAAACCAATCTTAAGTGTACATTTTTTTGAAACTGGAAAATTATTAAATAATCTGGAATGTGAAGTTGCAACAAAATATCGAGAAAATCACCTTCAAAGTAGTCCAAATAAAATCCTTAGTAATGCATATCACTCATCAAAAATATCTTTTTTATATATTTACGGTAGAAAATGTAATAAATATCTTCCTGGAACATAATGTATTTTTGGCTATTGTTACAAATATACTTGTTCTACTTATGATGGGTTTTGTGCTTCAGGGTCACATATCAGTCCTCACGCACCTCAATCGGAAAAGGCTTGCCAGAATTTTCTTAAAAATGACACATTTTGAAAGCCGCGCACATGACATGAGGGAGAGCAAATGATGACAAAATGTCATTTTTAGGAGCATTGTTCCTTCGAACATCCTCTGAGAGCTCGGCATGATGCACTAGCAATAACTACGGACCTTTGCATTTGGCGATATGAGCCAATTGTTGCTCTTTCAACATGGACTATTATCATAATTACAGAGAAAATATCAGAGAAGGCTCATTGCTCTTTTAGTACGGCTGTTCGGCTTGCATCCAATGAGCAGAATAGTACATGGTGAGCGAATGCGGAGGAGGAAGGTCGTAATTGGCCTGTGAATAGATTTGTCATTAAGAGGCACGGTAGGGGAGACCCCACTCATGGTCCTCCTGTGACACATCTGTCTGATGAACGGGGTCAGTAAGCCAGAACTACAACATACATTGATTGTTCTGACTGCCCTGTCCTATTCTGGTGATGTCTCATCAACAGGGGTTAAAAATATTCTCTACATAGATGTTTTTGTTCTTTGTTAAGGCCAGCTGGTGTTTATTTATAAAGGTAGTGCTAATCAAAGGTATCGATTCTGTATTAATAAAAGAATGACTGATCACTGCCAGATCGATTATAAGCCTATTATAGCCTTGGGATAGTGTAAATTGATAGGCCATGTAAAAGAAAATCTCATTTATGGCATGCCTGTTGGTTGCACGTAATACATTCTCAAGGGAAGTCACAGGAAATGTGACACCTTTGCCAGAGATGTCAGATATGTATCTATCTATAGCTATTCATGAATGTTAGAATATCCCTCCGGTTCTGTTGAGATTGACCTTCATATGATGGGTCCCATGCAGAGACCTGTGTAACGTATGTAAATATTAATGAACCCTTTTTCCCCCTTTAAATTCTTACAATGTGAAAAGCCATTGCATTTGTTACTTTTTTATACACCTCACCCCTATCAAGCAAATTTGGGGCATGTTGAAACTTGGAACTTGAAGCATTTGGCTTGATTTTGGAATAACATTAGTGTTAAGGTTCTGAAGAAATATATTGTCAGTATGCCGGATAGATGTGCGGCTGTACTTGCTGTGCAAAAGGTGGATAGGCCTAATATTAAGGTGAATAAAACAGTACTTCAGTAAACAGTACAGATTAAATCATGTTCTAGAGGTAAAAAAATAAAAAATATGTCCGGTGTTCTAACAATTTTTGCCACCACCACCATATATTTTTATATATATTTTACTTGCACTAACATCCAAAACTAAAGAAAATGCTAGAACAAATAGTTCTACAAACGATAGTTTTCCTTGAGAAACCTAACCTTTGAAACCTGAAAAATTAGATTAGATGGATGCTGATAACATGTTTTTAGCCTGTTACTAGCATATTGCTGGCATGATTAGCATGGTACTCGCATGTTGCTAGCATGACAGATAGATAGATAGATAGATAGATAGATAGATAGATAGATAGATAGATAGATAGATAGATAGATAGATAGATAGATAGATAGATAGATAGATAGATAGATAGATAGATAGTGATCCTTTTCTTTAAGATCTGTAAGGACTGACTCTGACTTCCCTGCCTTTTAAACAGCCTCTGTATTCTATTTTTTCCCAGTCTTTTTCTTCTGTCCTTTCATTCCTTTTTTTGAGTCAAGTCAAGACTCCTCAAACATCCTCTCAGAATCTCTCTTTGTTTCTGTCTTTTCTCTTTCTCCCACTCTTTTAGTCTTCCAGGCTCAGAATTGCTCAGCGCCCAGCAGACCTGGGAGAGAATAAAAGAGTCGGTCTCTGCTTTCTCTTTCTGTATCCTGGAGGAAAAGTCTGATGGAGCAAGGGAATGATCGGAGAGAGAGAGAGAGAGAGAGAGAGAGAGAGAGAGAGATAGAGGGAGTGTGGGGGTGGGGGTTAGCAGGCTAAATGGACTAGCGAAGCACATTAGAGCTAATGGATGAAGCCTGTGGGGTCAGATCATTCAGTACAGCTCCTGGACCCCCTTACATGTGTACTAATGCAGCACACTGGTCCAGAGACCTGGGCTGAATCCCAATCCGCTTACTTATACTAAGCACTACAAGTATGCCCTTGTGAAAAGTACACTTTAACATACTTTTAAAAACAGGACTTATTACAGAAACAATATACTTTCAAAATATATAAATACTTACTCGCAAACTGCATGCGATAGTTTCAGCAGTATAAGCTTGAACGGTTGAAGAGCCTCTGCTTTTCTTTGCTTGGATTTCTGTCGGTTTGGAATGCATCCACCTCTGAGTTTGATCTAACGTCTTCTCAGAGCAACACTTGACATGTTACAAACCAAAAAAAAAGACAGTTTTTGACTCAAGCCAGCTAACCTTAGGTCAGTGTTTTCACTATACTATGTTTTCCACCGGACGTGATCTTAAAACGAGAAGCTAAATTGTGTTCCCGAGGTGAGCCACCTTCGCAAGCAACGTGTTAATATTTCATAGAAACCTGGTGAATGGATGCCTTCACAGGAAATAGAAAAGAAAAAGAAGAAAGACGATAAAGTAGAAGATGCTGCGGCAGACACATTGAGTTTGGAGTCATTTTAGCATATGAAAACATCAGATCAGTTTTAACATTTAATGACCGATAGTGATATTTTATCTATCTATCTAGTCATATTTCTTTCTCATGTTTGGCTCTCGGCAGATTGCTGTAATCTTTCACTTCAGTGATCGGTGCATTCTATGCTGGAGGGCTGCAAAGAATTCTGGGGCATCTGGATTGTGGGTTTATGGGTATTTTCGTGAACATTTTGTATGTGTTCGTGTGAACAGTGCTGCTGTCTGTGGGCTAAAACTTACTCCTAATCCTTCAGAAAACTTGAATTAACTGCACTTTCATCTCACAGCTGAGAGCAACGGTCTGGATTACCGCCCAGCTGATGAGATGACAGCATTACGAAATACAGTCGGTATTGACCTGCCACATGCATAGAGCTGATATGACTTTATATTCACAACAGAACAGTCTTAATCATTTCAATGTTGCCGTTTTTATGGGCTCGTACAATATGTTGCGTGTAAGTTTCAACATGTTTTCCTGTAGGGGGAGTGTTCATATTGCAGTTTAGGCTGCTTAAGCGTGTGGTGTATTATTAAGAACTATTATATAATCAATTGCGGCACTACTCAGAGATTATAGATAAGGCTGGAATACCCTTTGATTATAGTCTAGAGGTTAAATGCTTCCTACACAAATAGGAATTTTAAAGGTCAATTCAGCTGCTTAAGATCTCCTGATGTTTATGCTGAGTGTTATTTTAGATGTGTAAGTCAGGACCTCTTAACAATCACAACAAAATTAGCATAAAATATAGAACAATAAGGGCGCAGATGTCATATTTCAAACGTAAAAGCTTTTATTTATATTCTAAAATACAAAGTAAAAAAATAGAAAACTAACTTTTTTTTCAGTGGCTCAGGAGACACGTTCATTTTGCAAAAGCAGACAGAATACAAACTCAGCAACAAGTGATGGAAACGAGAAACTAGTTAGCTTAAAATCTCTTCATGTAGTGCAGTTGGGGAAGGGTTCACATTTCAAAAACGGTTCATATCTTGTAAAGCTTATTGTTACGACGGTACGATTCACACTTGACCTGCTCCACTAGAGTGCTCACGTAGCAAACCTGAGAATGAGCGTTTACTATTAAGGGTAAGTAATATCAGGTTGTATCTGTTCCAGGACCAGTCCCGTTCACGCGTGTAAAGTGAGAGCAGGCAGGACCTGCACGATCTGCCATGGTGGCATTTACTGTTGTCTATGCTTCTTTCCTGTAGGAAAAAGAATGCCATGTTATAAATGTAGTTTCGCGTTATTTTTGGTTGATGTTATTTTACGCGATTTGTTGTTTTATGTCATGTTTCGAATGTTACGCTGTGTTCTAAACGTCTTCTAAACGTTATTTTATTATAAGTGTCACAAATGTTACATTATGTGTTTATGTAATGTTGTGTTATGCAGTCTTGTAACGTTATGCTGATACCTAAATATTATATCATGTTGTTATGTTGTGTTATATGTTATGTTATAAATGCTATTTTTAAATTGCGTGTTGTAAATGTTATGTTCAATTTTTTTATACTGTGTTTTAAGTGTGAAAGTAAGTTGTTCTAAATGTTATTTTACTTTACGTTACGTTGCTCTAATTTTTGTGTTGTTGATTATTTTCTAAACATTAGAATATTTTCTAAACATTTGTTCTGCTATATTATAATGTTGCTGCATTATCTTTTCTAAATATTACGGCGTAAATGTCATGCTATGTTTGAAGTTTTGCTAGATGCTGTATTCTAAATATTACCTTATGTTATGCATTAGAATGCATGTGCATTTTTATATTTTTGAAGTGCTAATACTTGCAGAAATACTTCCAAACACTTACCTCTAGGTTTGGATACAGGTCCTGCTAGTATATAGTCGATCAGTTTGCTCACCCAGTTACTCTCACTCGGAAACGGTGCACAGAGCTTCAAGCCCTTCTTTGTGACAAATCTGCGGAATATCATTCATATTAAAATATGCAAACCCAAACACACCTTGAAGTCTGCAGCACTTTGGAGTCATTTTGAAATGCGTGTAATGCGGCTTACATAGTGGCAGGAATTCTGCAGGCTCCATCGCCGGTCTGAACGATGAAGGACGTCACCACCTTCTTCGGGATTCGCCGGTCACTGGTGGTTAAACAACAATCCGCTGCACCATCGTTCTGAGCTGTAAAAGTTAAACATTGCACAGGATGTTAACCATTAGCAACATCTCACCTAAAAAAAAATTAGGAACAAAAAAAGAGATCATATTTACAGAAAGCAAAGTAAAAGTAAAGTGTATGCATTTTGTAAAAAAAATCCAAATCCATGTTAATACAGATTTGTTTAAACCTCTTGGCAGAAAGATATAGCTAAATGTACACTCACCTGTAGTGCAGCTCCATAGACTGACGCTCAATATGAGCAGAGCACCTGTCCATAAGAGAAGTCTGTTAGAGAACATCATTTTGTCCTTCCGTGTGTGTTCGTTCACCTGTGCTCAGCAGATATTTGCCTCACCGCTGCTTGCACGCCTTTTATACGCTGCTGCAAAAACTTTCGCTTTCTTTATGCTTTACGGCAACCGTTTCCTGGAAATCCATCCCTATTAAAGGAGACCTTTCACCTTCTTTTGTTAACTGGAAATGGTGGCGCCTGCCAGGGGATCCTTCAGGTGAAGGGGAGGGAAGGTTTCGACATTTCTTCTGTTTTTTTCAATGTGCTTATCAGCGCCACTGCCTCTTGAGAAACACATGTGGTGAGAGTAAAGTCGTATTATTCAATGTCACTCATAGCTGGAGAGTTCAGATCGCACACAAGTGGATTTAGGACAAACTAGATGCTGCTTACATTTCACTCAAGTGCTAATAGTAGTGTCAACAACCTTTTAGCTTTCATGTCCCCAATGATAATAAATTCAAATCTCTTTATTAAAAAAGTGCATGCAGTTCTGGATTGAATTGACAATTGGTCAAGTGTCCACAATGATTTGTGAGTGGATTCAAATATCATAAAATTAACTAAACTATTAATTAAACAAAAAAATATTATTATTATTATTATTATTATTATTATTATTATTATTATTATTATTATTATTATTATTATTATTATTATTGTTGTTGTTGTTGTTGTTGTTGCTATTATTATTAAACAAATAAATACATAATAATATTTTTAATGTAATTTTTTTTTCATACCAGCATACTGTTTACTGGCTCATGCAGTAAAAAAAGAAAGAATTCAATAAATAGAACAAAATAAAATAAAATAAAAAAGTAAAGTAAAATAAAATGAAATAAAATAAACCCTGCACTGAGGTTTGCAACTACTCTTACCTCCATGTATCTGACCAACCAACGTGAATGATATACACCAATTATAATAGTTATAGTTATGGTAATGACCGTTTGATGACTCTCTTATGTAACATATTACCTCTTATGAAAGGAACATATTTAATATCAAAGCTGACAAATCCTCACCAAACCACAAGTTATTTGATTGACATCACCGCTAATGTGTTTGAGTATTTTTTGGCTGTAACCTGACATGAAAGCTGCACGGACACGTAGCTGTTGTTGCCCAGCGGCAAGCAATGAATGCTTTTAGAAGATTATGATTTAACTTGCTTCGTTTTTTTTTTTAAATAGTATTGCTGACTAGCAGTATTTTTATTTTACTGTTATTACCATGCGTTTACAGATTTATATTCTATATTTCTCGCAGAGCAGCTGAAGCGCGCACAGAAATGGTTCTGTGTTCCCGTGTTTTGGCAATAATGCAGTGTTATGTCTCAGGCATGCATCTACATGTGGATGCTAAATATATGCATGGAATACGGCCAGCAAAATGTCTAAAGACTTTGGACGCGTGTTAATTACGCAGAACTAAAGTCTATTTAAAATAATAATAATAATCTGCCCGTATCCTGATACCCAGCTCAATGAAAACTTTCTCAAGGGCTGTATCTCCACACACAGCCAGGTCTTCATTCTGTGCTGTGAATCTCGAGCTCTAATGAAGCGTGAAGAGGGGGAGCAGATGACTTTGATCCTCTATTGAGTTCAAGCAATTTGATTTCTAACTACAGCTGCATTCGGTTTTCGCTCATTACTTCAAGATTGTCAGGGAACGAGCCACATGTCGTGTCACTTCCTATATGATGGCTCACTTCCACATGGGCCGCAGTAACTTCAGCAGGTCCAGAGGTAATCAAACAGCAATCAAGCCGCTTTGTTTGAGAAGGAGGTGATAAAGAAATTACAAATAATCAAGGCTAATTGAAGGCTAATCCAAATTTCTTGATTTTCTGTTTAATTTTATATGTATATATTTGTTTTAATTTTTCATTCAAATTGAAATTAGTATACTGTGTATATTTATTATACAGTATATACAGACATGGACAAAATTGTTGGTACCCTTAAGCAATAAAAGAAAAACTCACAATGGTCACAGAAATAACTTTAATCTGACAAAAGAAAATAAAAATAAATAAAATAATAATTCTGTGAATGTTAACCAATGAAAGTCAGACATTGGTTTTCAACCATGCTTCACCTGAATTCTTTAAAAAAATAAACTCATGGAACAGGCATGGACAAAAATGATGGTACCCCTAGAAAAGACTGAAAATAATGGGACCAAAGGGACATGTTAATTCAAGGTCTACAATCTTGTAATCAGTCAGAGGACCCATATAAATGGTTCCAGGTAGTCACTGTGTTGTTTGGTGATATGGTGTGTACCACACTCAACATGGATCAGAGGAAGCGAAGGAAAGAGTTTTCTCAGGAGATCAGAAAGAAAATTATAGCGCAAGCATGTTAAAGGTAAAGGCTATAAGACCATTTTCAAGCAGCTAGATGTTCCTGTGACTACAGTTGCACATATTATTCAGAAATTTAAGGTCCACGGGATTGTAGCCAACCTCCTTGGATGTGGCCACAGGAGGGAAATTGAAGACAAATCAAAGAGATCTGATAATCTGAACGAACTTCATGCTGAAGGAACATCAGTGTCAGATCGCACCATTTGTCGTTGTTTGAGCCAAAGTGGACTACATGGGAGACGACCAAGGAGGACACTATTGTTGAAAACAAATCATAAAAAAGCCAGACTGGAATATGCCAAGCTACATGTTGAAAAGCCACAAACCTTCTGAAAGAATGTCCTATGGACAGATGAGACAAAAATTGAACTTTTTGCCAAGGCACATTAGCTCTATGTTCACGGACGGACAACTGAAGCATACAAAGAAAAGAACGCTATCCCTACTGTGAAACATGGAGGAGGCTCTGCTCAGAAAGCTTGGTCTCAGTCGCAGGTCATGGGTCTTGCAACAGGACAATGACCCAAAACACACCGCTAAAAACACGAGACACAAGAATGGCTAATAGGAAAACATTGAACTATTCTAAAGTGGCCTTCTACGAGCCCTGACCTCAATCCTATTGAGCATCTTAGGAAGGAACTGAAACATGTCGTCTGGAAAAGGTGCCCTTCAAAACAGAAATAACTGGAGCAAAATAGATGGTAGACTAGATGGTGGCTCGTTACCCAGACATTATGTTCAGACCAGAACACCAGATCACCAGATCCTGATGCACACACACACACACACACACACACATTAAGTCATTTACACTATCTGACACAAATTGAACTGGAGGTTAAGTGCTGGACGTCCGGTCAGAGGAGAACTGGCCCCATCTGAGCCTGGTTTCTCCCAAGGTTTTTTTTTTTTCTCCATTCTGTATGGATGGGCTTTTGGTTCCTTGCCGCTGTCGCCTCTGGCTTGCTTTGTTGGGGACACTTAACTTCTTGTGATTATCGTCCAATTGATTACAGCGATAGTCTCTGCATTTAAAGATGATTGCATCAAAAGGTTGTGCAACAAAATATTAAGTTAGGGGTACCATCATTTTTGTCTAGGCCTGTTCCATGAGTTTATTTTTTTTAAGGATTCAGGTGAAGCATGGTTGAAAACCAATGTCTGACTTTCATTGGTTAAAATTAATAGAATTTATATTTATCATTACGTTTTGTCAGATTAAAGTTATTTCTGTGACCATTGTGAGTTTTTCTTTCATTGACCAAAGGGTACCAACAATTATGTCCATGTCTGTATATAAATACACACATATAGTATATATTTTTAATATATTTACATGTCTATATTTATATTAATTGTATTCATAATATAAATAAACATAAATCTAATACATAAATATATATGCATGCATTCATACAGCATATAATATATTATATGATATTACATTAGCAATTTAAGAATGCAACTTGTATTTTCAGGAACCTTTCAAGGACAAAATGTTTTATTTCTTTCATTTTTAATTTTGACATCAGGCCACCCCAAAAAAAATAACAATATAAATTTAGGACATTTAAAAATTTTAATCATTGAAACTCTGCATTGAAGCCAAGTATTAATGAAATACATTTACAATAGTTTACAATAATTGTGTTTTGTAACATGTTAGATTCTTTCATCAGTAATAAATGTTTTTTTTTTATCATCTGATGTTGTACAATAGTTGGTTTTCATTTACACTAAGAACAGATGTAGATTTGAAAGATATTTCATCTCTTAGTTTTATCTGTCCTCTATCAACAAATACAGTAATTCAGACCGGGAGTTATGCAATATTTGCGGTTAGTAATTGGTGAAAGTTGTTTAACTTGCAAGAAGCTCTAGTAACAAAACGTACCGTTCATTTGGAGGTTCCGATCAAGACTGTCTTTCTTGTACAGGCTTGCCCACGAAACAAAGTGCTTGTTTATAGTAGAGGCTCAAATTTATGTTCTTTCAATGGGGAAAAAAGTCTCTTCCCACAGTTTGCACAGGTTGCACAGTTGCCAGATCTGTCTGGAATCCAAGCAACATAAACTCCCCACATCTACGGCTCTCCAAAAAATGGTATTCTAATCGTTGAGGCCCCGAAGCTAATGAGTTTTAATGTCTTCCGGTGTCACGTATGTACAAACCTCATCGGCCATGGTAAAGCTAAATGCCATTTTCTTTTACAAAAGCATTATTTTTGTATTTATTAGTCCTATATTTTAAAATATTATTCATGCAACTATATATATATATATATATATATATATATATATATATATATATATATATATATATATATATACAGTGTAAAGGCACTCATTGCATCTCTAGCTGCATTAAACAGTCAAAATACATCTACTTTAGATGCAGCTTGTGTGCCACTTCTGAAGTGCTTATTATTTTACTTGCATTTGTTGAATAAATATATGAAATAACATAAAGCATGATGCATATATTTAATAAGGTCAATGGAGATCAATTTAAAGGAGAAAATATTGTCTCTTAATGGAATACACTGGATATTTTTTTTATTCATTGTTCAATTCATTGTTTTTTTTTGTTGGGTTTTTATTACTAATATTTGATATTTTTGTCCTGGCTTCAGAAATACTGCAAACGGTCTTCCTTTCTGGTGTTATGCAAATGACCACCCTAGTCTACAGATAACGACCAAGATAAATATTATAAATATTAGCTGACAACGGCATCATAGTCCCACTTTCATGGAATAGGGCCATAACTGCAAAAATCCCCTTTTGACTGCCAGGTAAGGTTACGTGGGAGTGCCATTTTCAAGAAGTCATGCATATCTAGCCTTCAGGTATGCGGGAATTTTATAGATCTTTCTCTCCAGATAAGCAGAAAATTCCGATCAGACTTTGAACCTGTAACACAGACTGAACCTGAGGTCTGACGTTAAATGAATTCGAAAAGCGCTAAAGGCATTTCTGAGATAAACATTAGCATTTGTTTGCTAAATGGGCCCTGCAAGTTCACGATTGCGCTCAGCGGGTCATTTCATTGATAAAACGTGCTTAGTCTCTCAACTTTCCCCGTTCTGAATCTGTCTTTATGTTTGTGCAGCGAGCCTGCTGTGATTTGTGATCTATTGTAATTCGGGGACAAAGGACATCCTGGAAAGTCTGTAAGATTAGTTTGTTTATGTTCCAGCCCCAGATAGTCATGAGTAATTTCCAGCGTGATGGACAGCTACTCCTTGCTTTGATGTAGAACACAAAAGGTGCGCACCTGCTTGGCTAATTGTGTTTTAAAGGGGGAAATTTGAAAGAGTTGTTCTGATTCAGTTTTCTTACATTGCTATCACGTGTAACAAACAAAACTAAACTGGTGGGGAAGGGATGAGCTTTAAAATAAATAACCTGGTTTGATTTTGGAGGTGTTTCTACAATCGGTGATCAGTGTATATATACACATACATACACACTATATAAATATGCACATATTCAGTGAAAATATTTGTTATTTTATTCATTGTGTCCTTACTTAAAATTATTGGGGTTTTTTCTTCACTATTGAAAATGTCCAAAGACCAAAGATTGTTTTCTCGGGAATATTGCTTTAATCTCTTATCAGTTAATAGCTTTTTCTTATGAGCAGATTACCTCCAGACCTCTGTGTCCATTACTATTACTAAAAAAAAAAATGTGGGAAAATTCAATTCCTGAATTTTCAAAAAAGGTGACATTTTTGGCAGGAAAACAATAACACAAACTTCTGTTTTTATTGACAATGGATTAGATTAATTGCAGTGTGTTTTGTGATATTAGCTAACAGATTTATTAAAGTAAACAAACAAAAATTAAAACAACCATTGCGTTACATAAAGTAAAATAAACTGAAATTATATCAAATATAGAAAACATTTTACTGCCAATTACAAAAATATTTAATCAAGCACTTGATATACTAAAAAATCTATTAAAATGTATACTTTGTGTGCAGAAGCATGTTAATTTATCATTTTCGTTTAAAAGGTTTCTGTTTAGTGTTCCTTTCAGTGCAGGTTATAATAAAGTGATATTGCCATTTCCTTATTTCTTTGATGTTTCATAAATGGGTCATCTCAGCAAACCATGCTATTTATGCTGAAAAATAGCTGTTTTTATTTTTGTATTTTCTTTTTTAAAGGTTGCAGCAGAACTTTGCAGCTACCTCGTCCCCAATATACGAGCGCCATAAGCACTTCTGATGCATGGGGCACCATATTTTTTATTTGTTTTACACAAAGAAAAAAAAATTATTAAACAGATTTTGTTTTCCTCAAATACTAATAAAGACTATAAAACACACATCGCAACGGTTGCTAAAAATGAACAAAAACAATGAGAAAGTATGGTGAGAAATTATCATTTAAAAAGGGGAAATAACAGCATAAGACTGTTGAACAAAAATCACAGACGGATGAATAACAGCCCTCTGGAAAACACTATGGAAATGATAGAGCACTTTTTAATGAATTTACCATGGCACTTACTGACCACAGAATCGGTGAGATTTCATAGGATGTTTTTAAATAAATCACTGCCCTCTGCAGGCCAACAGCTGCTCTTGCAAACAAAATCAAACTAGAACAACCACATGAAAGTGTAGAAAATATTTAATTGATCTTCTCCCTTTTATCAATGAATTAAAACAATTTTAAGACAATTCAAATGATTTCTTTCACAGCTAACTCAATCATCAACCACACATTAAGACGTTAAAAGCCACGGTATGGCTTGACAGTATTTTGCTTAAACTCAAAAAAAAAAGAAAGTCATCCCCTCACTCACACACACACACACACACACACACACACAGAAATGCACCATGCAGAACAGAATACTTCTATTGCATTATGGCTAAATTAACCTGAGCACATGATGTAATTATCTTCCCCATGCATTTCTCACAAAAATGAGATCATACAAGTCATTTAATCCATTAGTGAACTAAATATGACAGCTAAATAAATAACAGTCAACGAAAATTGAATGAAGACAAATTTCATTCACTAACATCAAACAAGGCAACCGTTAAAGCTAGTGACCGGTTATCTAGGTGAGGAAAAAAAAATGTAAAAATAATAGTAAAAATACCTTTCAAGCGGTGCAGAATATAACATGTTATTGGTTCAACCCTGATGCTTGAGTGGTTATTGCTAGGGAATAGACAGTACAACACATTAACATGAATGAGCTGTTATCAAACAATCTTTAAGCTTTAAAAATAATGATAAATAAATAAAAAAAGCAGGAGAATAGTTCCAATCCATTGACACCATCAAACATGCACTTGTAGTTTTAAAGCGGCAGTTCAACCAAAAACCAAAAAACCCGTCATCATTTACACACCAAACCTGTATGACTTATTTTCTTCTGCAAAACGCGAAAAAGTTTGGAAAAGAGGGGTTTGGACATTCAGCTGCAGCACACCTATAGCGGAATATCCAAGCTGCTTTTTTTTTTCCCCTCATGCAAAGAATGTGCATGGTGACCACAATTGTGCCTGGTCCCAACCCACAATTATTGTATGGAGCAGCTTGGTCATCTAGATCACAGCTTTGAGGTTTGGAACCACAAGAGGGTAGAAATAAATGACAGAATTTACATTAAATCTGAACTGGCTCTTTAAATGTTCAAACATCATGGTTTTTTGTTTTCACACCATTGCAACACTGTGGATTTCATCTAGCCCTTCAATATAATAACTTATAATCGTCTCTATAATGACCTTGTGGAACATGGCAGTAAAAAGGCATGCACAAAGATCATTTTCTCTCTCGTTTTCAATACAAAGGCAGCAGAGCAACAAAGGCCGACAGTTCAATAGCTTGTCAAAAGCATAATGACTGTTGCAGTCTTCTAAAATAGCTTTTATAAAATATCAACTTCCGTTTATTGACTTCTCTCACGTATTTGAAAATGAGGAGGAGACGCTTTAGACCTCTTTGGTCCAAAAGAGCCAAAGTCAAATGCAAAACAAATCTGGTTTCCATTCGTGTGGTTGGCAGTGGAATTGAGGAGGATGACCAGCACATCTCTGAAGACTTCTGGATTGGGTTTGTAGGAGGAAAAGGGTCAGGGTAGCCAGTGCTACCTGGAATTCTGAGGGAGGAGTTTCTTAAATAACCCGCTCACTGATATGTCCACTCTCATAACCATGGCAACCCCCAGTATGACAAAAACACTGCCCACGATGAAGCCCGATGCCTCAAACATCAGTCTGCCAAAAAGAAAAAAAGAATGCCGTTTATTATGAGAATTTTTTTTTTTAATCGTTAACTCAAAATTGATGGTGGCCCAGTAGTGCACAACACAACGAAACAACGCACATGACTGATTTTGTGGTGATGGGCTAATTTTAGTTTGGTTTTGTTTTGTCATGGCTTGCTTCTATTGTGTCAAGCCAATTTCTTTGTGACTTGTTTCCGTTGTGTTGTGCTAATTTCATTGTGTTGTGACTCGTTTCTGTTGTATTGTAGAAATCTATTTGTTCTACCTGTTGTGTACTACTGGGTCAACGTAATATTGTAAATCAAAAGATGGAAACCAGTAGATTCTACTCTGGTTTCTCTAACAACACTTGTAATGCAACAATGGATTACTGTGGTTTGTTCATAATGACTGCAAAATGCTTCAATACATAAATTTACCTCTTGTAAATCAGAGTCGTCATAAAACTCTTAATCATAATTAGGGTTAACATCATCCACTTATAAAGTGTGACAGCTAAAGCTAAACTCGCTCTTAATGTGAAAAGCAAGTGGTATGTGGGTGAATTTTAGTAATGCTGCAAATGGCCTTGTACAAAAAAAAAAAACATTGTTCTACCCACTAACTAGTCCATTTAAAAAAATGTGCAGAGCCCTCTGTCATTAATCAGTTCCTTAAAATATAACAATTAAATACAGAAAGTGATAAGAGGTAGAAAAGAAACAAAAATTGATAGTGACTTACTTGGGTGCAAACACCTTCCACACCATGAGGTGTCTCCTGAGGATGGCTGCTGCACAAACCGATGCAAAAACCTGAAGGTAAACAAGTTATTTTTAATTTATGATCCATGTTACACAAGCATACAAATCACATTAGATAAGAACACATTTGCTTCTGCACACCAAGTCTTGTATGATTACACACAATAATAGATATTTTTAGTAGTGGAACAATTCACACAGTCTGGTAAGTGCAATTACTGTAGAACACCGTTTTTCTATAAAAGAGGTCAAGGAAACTTTGTTTCTGTTAAACATTTTGCTTAAAAACAACTTAATGGAAGCATTATGCAACACACCTGCGCTCCATTCACAAAGAGGTAGCGTGCAGCGAGCTGCAGGAGACCCGAGCTGAACTTCTGAGGGTTCTCTCTCAGTCTCATCTCCATGACAGCATCCTCGCTTTCCTCCGATCCCGCTGAGCGCATAGATCGGGTCCCACGCACCTCACACACCAGAGGCCAGAACAGCAGCAGAGGACAACCAACTGCATGTGCAAATTAGACAGTGATCATTAGGAACGGAAAGAAAGAACAGGCAGAAAGCTTCAAAACAAAGATATTGCTGATGTAGAAACAAATCTAATGTGACTCATGTTGAGAGTATCCTGCATCTAGAGTTAAGTTACCTGCAAAGATAATGTGAGAGGAAAAGGTGTTGAGGGTCACCAATGTTGCAGGAAGTGCAGTACCCATGTGACCTTGAGGAAAGCCCACAAATGCAGCACCCCACTGGATAGAGGGAAAGGTAGGCAGGTGTCCTGTTGCATGGAAAAACTGGGCAGCAGCCAGAGACCATGAAACCACTGGAGCCCATGGCACACTGAAACCATCTAGGAGGGTTAAAGTAGGAAGATTTGATGCATTGTTTGTAATAGCTCAGCAAGACATACGATTTGCAGGTAACAATGGAGTGTGTCTTACTGGAGTGCTTGTACAGGCTGGAGAGGTTGGCGTTACAGGCGTGGATGTGCAGCATGGCTCCGGCCTCCAGCAGGAGAAGCAGGAAGGCAAGAGCCATTCCCTCTGGATGGAGCAGCAGTAGCACCAACCCCAGGAGTCCACAAAGCAGGACCAATGGAGCAGAGTACACTGTACCCAGCCCGTAAGCCTCCACTGCTGGCCTGCTGTCCGTTTCACCACTTTCCGTGGCCCCATCTTCCAGCGAGTGTCGGATGCGCTGATACAACTGTGGTATGAGGTGGTGCAGTTCAGCCTGCGGACTGATTCCTGTACTGGCTCGGTACTTGGGGGGTGGCAGGGATGTTCCTCGAGAGTTCAATGGAGTCCTTGACTTGAGGAACACTGTCATGGGATCAGCCCACAACAGAAGTAGACCCAGGCCCAGCAGGCAGAAAGCGGCCCGAGGTAGGAACACTTGAGCTAGGCCAATGAGTTCAGACAAATTCCTAAAGGTGTCCTCTGGGGTGGCACTCACTGCCCAGTGCAACACAATGCAAACACAAGAGAGGGGTATGAGGAAGCAGGCCGAAAACACAGTGACGCTGGTACAGTTGAGGTTCCCGTAATGTCTAAGCCAGCGATGTAGAAGGTACCCCCACAAGGCCAGTGAGAAAACAGAGAGGACATAGTGGAGGTTGCGCAGTTGACTGTTCTGTACTCGTGAAAGAGGGGAGAGAAAAGGTGAGGGCTGGCAGGTGCCCTGCTCCTCTCGGCAGTTGTGGAAGGAGAGGGACAAATAGAGTGACCCAACCAGCACTCCCAACCAAACCAACAACATAGTGGCCTGGCGTCTAACCACTGAGGATGGCAGCACTGCTGGGAGCAACCGAAGTGGTTTCTGGGTGTCTGGTGGGGGGAGTGGCACCAAGAGTCCATCCCAGTTTAGACGGAGAGGAACATATACACTCAACGTGAAGAGCAAGAAGGTAACCACATTGCCCTCATAGATGACATAGCTGTCCGAGAGCAGGGAGGCACAGCGCAGGAAAAGCACCAGAATTGCCACCGTGAGAAAGCCAGAAGGTGACCACCTCTCTTTTGGAGAAAGTCCTCGAGTTCTCCATAGAAACAAAACCTCAGAAGAAAGTGCTGCAGCTCCCACACACCACGAGAGCTCCAAATATCCTTTTAAGAACAGCTGACCTGCAGCTACTACTAATCCTACTGCCAACCCTGAGAGTATGGGCAACTTCAGAAGGCTTTCCTGAATTACTACGTGAGACAACTCAGAAAGGACATAGCAGAGCATACAGGCAACTCCTAAGATTAAAAGCCCTGCAGCCATTTTGAAAGGGTTGAAACGGGCCCAGGAGGCTCTACAAGTCTCCCTGACAGCTGTCAGATAGTTCTGCATTGAGACGACTAGCTCAGGAGAGGGAAGATGCCCCTTATGGACAACAGCTAAGTATTGAGAGGAAATGTTTGAGAAATCAGCCCGCAGCTGAGACAGACTCTCTGGTGGGATGTCTTTGGCCATGTTAGAGTAGGTCTCCAAGAAGCGGTTAACCTTTATGGAAGAGAGGAAATGGAAGAATTAGAATTTCTCTAAAGTTCATCACAATTACTGCAATAATGAAGATCAATACAAGGCAATGCAGGCAAATATCATTGCATCTACAAACACAGACTAAAGCCCTATTCCGAAAGGAATAGTTTTACAGGGAGTCATTAGAGAAATTTGTTTCATAGACGTACTTGGTGATTTTAATCCTGTCTGAATGTTTCATGTCTGTGCTTTTCTTTCACAACCTCTGTGATTCCAGAGCAAATTACCTATTGTCAGCAAATTCAGTGATCCTCTGAAAAGACTAATCTCATCTCAATATGATGTCTGTGATTGCTTATGATATTATTTTTCACAATGCGTTTTCCTTATGTGCTTTGGTCAATGCAAATTACCATAGATATATTTTGATATAGAAATAAAAACAAATAATAATAAAATAAAGAGCCAAATAACAAACTGTTAAGACTGGCTATTGTAATATCAGTATCAGGTAAGATTACTCACTTTAATTTCTGCACTTAATTACATAATGTTTTAGTTACATGTACTTTCAAAATTAAACATGGCTTTATTACAAATAAAACAACAGTTTTATTTTAACTGAAGTAACAACACATAACCATGGTTTTGAAACTAGCCATTTAGCTTCACAATGGTATGTGATTATACTAATTGTAATCAATCTGACTGCATGCAATGCACGCCTACAGAGAACGCAAGATCTCGGTGAGTCTGCGATGTACAAAACAGACCATCCTGTCTCTGTAATAAACAGTCCCGTTAGTTAGTCCCATACGAAAATGTATATGAAAATGTATATGTGAAACTCTGGCGAAAACTAGTCCCGTCCGAATAGGGCTTGATAAATATTCCTCTAACCTGTCTGACATTAATCCACAGCGCCTCAGCCTGGCTAAGTCCTGTAGGTGCACCCCGGGAGCCATTCTGAGGAAAAAGTGGCAGAAGAACCTGCCCCACACTGCTATAAGGAATGGGAACTCCCAGCAAAAGTGCTAGCGTGGGCACCAGATCAGTCTGAGGTACTACCTCTGGTTCCACCTACAAAACACAAACATGATCCAAATGTATGGCGAAAAAGCACAAAGATAATCCAGAAAGAACATTTAAATTTCTCTCTCTTAGTGGAAATTTTTTACCCCCCACCCCCCCATTAAATATATTCGTGCAATTACAGACCAATAGACTGTAGTCAATGCTATTTTATGACAACCCAATATTTTCTCGATCTGGCCATTCAGCTCATTTTTTCTGGATGTGCCACTGGTAGTAAAATATTAAATACAGACAAATCATAACAGTATATTTTATACCTGGGAGCCTGGTGCTGGAAATAAGGGAGAGGAACTGTAGAGAAATAGAGCAGCATCTGTCTCTTTCTGGCTCTCTCCACCATGATCCCCAGTGTCTGTCATTCCATGATCACCCATGACCACCAACAAGGTGTCGTTCTTCAGACGCTTTATCACTGATCTGGGGAAAACAAATGCATAATGCATGAAAATACATGTCAGAATGTGGGTAGATGAACGGACTGACTGCTGACGTCTAACCTGATAACTCCATCCATCTGGGAGAGTTTCTCAGCCATTGCAGGGTGATCCGGGCCAAATCTGTGCCCACAGTGATCCACACCCAGGAAGTGAGCAATCAACACATCCCAGTCATCACCCTCCACTGAAAAAAGCAAACAAAAACCCTTAGCCATTCATTCAGACACAATGCTTACAGTGTAAACACGAGAGATAGACAAACATATTTACAAGGTAAACAAAGTGAGATCTTAAACCAACCAGGCAAGTTCCTAATTGATGTGCTAATCATTCTGCTTACTGGTAGGATAAATGTTTTGGAGAATGCCGTTGTCAACGGTGTGTAAGTCCTTCACGTTGAAGGAGGGGAAGGGCAGTGATCTGTGGAATTTCTTAGGGAAAAGACTCACCCATGTGTCATCCCCCATAAACACAACTCTCTTGCCTTTAAAAAAAAAACAGCAAAGAAAACACAATGATTAATTTAATTTGATATTTGCAATTGCATTCAAACAACTCGATGATGGTAAAATACTGCTAAACATATTGTCTTGGGTGTATGTGTTTGTTTTTTTATTTTGTTTTGCTTTGGAAAAATGTCACAAAGTTCTAGGAAACATTTCAGCCTAAAAATCCAAAAGAAATACACTACTGTTCAAAAAAATGGAAGTAAATTTAAAAAAAAAAAAAAAAAAAACAAAAAGCTTGTAGTTTAAAAACACAATAAAATAGTACTATTCTGAAATATTATTAAAATTTGTAATCTTAATAATATTCTGCATTATTAATCCAGTCTTCAGTGTCACATGATCATTCAGAAATCATTCTAATATGCTGATTTGCTTCATAGAATAGAAATATTTGAAAACAGAAATTACATTTATCCATATTATTTACTGTCTTTTTGAACATTTGAATTTATCTTCGAACATTATTTTTTTAAAAAATAAGATCATTTAAAATTAACTAAATTAAGCACATTCTCAATACCATAATTTATCAGAAACTTTAAGTCTTGGGCTTTTAATAATTTCCTTTTTTATTTCCAATGTAACTCCAACTTTTCCTCTATTTTGATTTAAAATCATCATATTTATATCCGCATATTTAAAAACATGTGGGGTTTTTACGTTGCAAAGAGATTTGGTGTACAATTACTTTTTTTAAAAAAACTTCAAAATGGTCCTAAAAAAAAAAAAATCGTCCTTTTCCTTCACTCACCCACTTGGCCCAGCTGGTGCACTAGATTGTCTTCCAGGATGGCGTTGGATGCAAAGTTGTTCCCCACGTCAATGAATGTGGGCAGGGAACCTGTGGTAAAGCCTTTGATCCTCTGCATGGTAGTGGTGGGCGGATCAGCCCGAAAGGTGTAGAGCCTGGCATGAGAGGGGCGTGAAGATGCCATCTCATCCAACACCGGCAGCTTGTTCTCAAATGGTTTGGGTGCCATGTTCTCCGGGTCATAGCGGGTGAAGTCGGCCTTCAGAGCGTCGATGATCAGCACCACTGCCCTACGAAAGCGCGGTTCGCTCAGGCAGAAATCTCCCTTCACCTGAGCTCCTGGAGACAATACGTCTGCACAGGTGCTAGTTCTGTTGACCTCCAACCTGACTAAGAGGAAGCCTCCCACAAACAGGAAGATGCCCGTGTAAAACACTGAGCAGACCCAGATGAGGGTGACCAGGACAGGAAGTCTTCTCATTCTAGACAAGATGAAGAATCAGCACAGGGCTCATTATTGTAACAAAGGGAATATTTCACTTCAACAAGAAAATACAAAAATTTGTTTATATGTATTTAATCAGTGTAACATCTGCTAGTTTAATTTTTAAACAACAGTTTGAGATCGCAAGCACAAAACAAAAATTATATTGCTTGCATTTATTGTGATAAAACATTCAGTCTGTAAAACATTGTCATTTAACTGAAAATAATACCTCTTCAAACCTTAAATCTAAAGATAAATACTTAAAGATGACTGTAACATTTTACACAATATTAAGAACTCACTTTAGAACTGGACATAAAAAAGCTGTCATTATAGTAACAAAATGGTTCCATTTAATAAACGCAATATCACTACACGTACAGCTATTGTATTTAGTTTCCCTTCTAGACAGCACTAATGCAACACACTTGGTTTTGAGACACGCATTGTTACATAGCAAGACAAAACTGAAACTACACCAACCTTTAAGAGAGTAATGTGAAATTGGCTGCATATATGTGCCAAGCCTTAGTAGTACATACTGTGGAACGTACTTAAGACTGAGTCCATAACTGGCGAGCGTGTTGCATGCTTGCAGTACTGACCTTGCTCCTCTGCGTTCGTCCTCTCTCTCTTTAAGGTTGTGAATGTAGTCCGCGCATCCGCTGCAGGAGGCCTGAAGCACCGCAGGGTCACCGACATCTGGCAGCGGTGTTATAAGATCCTCAATGCTGACCTACACTCGCTGACATGCCGCCTAATTGCACGTCGGTTTTGTTTTAATATTGGTCATCTCGCAGCCCGGTTTCCACTTCCGTTGACATGCGCAGTGAACCTGACGATTACAGGTAAAGACGACTATCAAAATAAAAGACCGTTTACTGATGTTTAAAATAAAAGCCTCACTCTTGTAGCGTTACATCTCTTGTACTGGCTGGAATTTATGTTGATTATAGTAAAAATTATTGTGGCAGGAATTTATTACTTATTACATTAACGTATTACAATACTGCATATTTATAATTGGTAAAATTTTAATCAACTAAACTTAATCTATGCAAAATCAACTAGAGTTTATGTTAAATTCTTAAAATTTCTGTTCCAGAATCTTTTCTTTTCTTGTCTTTATTTATTTTTTATTTTATTTTTTTCTATAAAACAAACTTCACACAGCATAATACCTGGCTGGAACATGGAATGTATGTGTTTGTAATTTTTATTTGTAATTTAATTTTATTATTTTTCAGGGAAATACATAAAAATACAATTTTCTTTTATATATATATATATATATATATATATATATATATATATATATATATATAGATATATGATATATATATACACACATATATATATATATATATATATATATATATATATATATATATATATATATATATATATATATATATATATATATATATATATATATATATATATATATATATATATATATATATATATATATATATATAGTTTTACTTTACACTGCATAATACATTATAGACTGTAACATTAAATGTGTTGTTCTATTTTTATTTAATTTTATTTGATTGTATTCGGAAAATAAAAACAGTTTGAGATTTTATTGTCTTTATACTTTCTGAATTACAAAAAAATGTAACAAGGAACAATAAAAGATTAACCAGGAAATACATAATTTTCTTTACGAATTTGCTTTATGGTATATAATATTAGCCAAACAGTTACCTTTTAAATAAAGAAAAATGCACATATTGACATTAATTTATATATACAGTACAACGATTGTACAAATTGCTAAATAAATAAGCAAACAAATAATTAAAAATAAAAACTAATACAAATAAAGAAATTTTGCATGTATACATACATAAAAAGGATATACTGGTCGAGTGCAAACAGGTTGTGTAGTGTGCGTGCCAAAGGACAAAAAACTTCACTGCAGTGTTTACTTTAAAAACACTACTTAAGTGAATCTGTATTTTCTATTAAAACAGATAAACTCAGTTTCAGCATGAAATATTATTTGTGTTAGGGAATTTAAGAAGCCCATGCCCACAGTTAGCCGTTTCCATATAATAGTGTCTATGTTGCAAAATGAGCAATTATTTAATCCTGGCTGAAGATTAAATAATTTTGCTTTAGGAATGTTCACACATAATGCGCTTTTACCGACCAAGTCCCACCACCAATTCGAGGTGGCTAGTTCATACAAATTTGTATGTCCGCTCTCGATTTTATGCGATTTGGTTAAACCCCAGTGACGGGTAGGTTTAGTGAGTGGGGTTCGATGTAGGTCATTCATACAAATTCATACACGCTTGACAACTCATGAAAAATCATACGAATTAGCCGACTTGTAAAATCTATATGATACATGCCATGAGATCGGGCTGCTTTTACTTTGAAAAAGAGAGGGGATGGGGCTTATTTAAACTTGAGCGCCACATGTTTTATGTCTGTCTAGTGGGCATTTCTATAGAAAAATAACCGAAAAGTAATGGAAAATGCATTCTGTCTGAATGACCCATTACAACTCGCACTAAACAACAACAATCCCATGCGCCAGTGACATCACATCTGTGAGCGCAATCAATCACTTCCTTTACTAAGGTGCCAAACACAAACCAATTTGGAGAGGAAATGACCTTTTACTTTTGAAAACACAAGTTAACATCCATCCCATTCTTACACCAGTCACCACTGACCACAATACAGGAACGTCTGATCACAGAGTCAACAACGAAAGTCTTTGAGTGTGGAAATAATGGCACATCTGTGCGTCGGGCGAGATGTGCCATCCAGCTGCTGGCGGGTAAACAGAGACGAGCCTGTCCCGCCACAGCATGTGATGCCAGGAAACATATAAAAGGACCTGCTGGCAAATGTGTGATTCATAGAGCGCACTGACATTTAGCACTTTGTTTCAATTTGTCTGGCATCCACTTCTTTTATCCAAGATGAGAATTAGTGTTACCATAATCCTCTTTGTTGCAGTGGCAGGTTTCCACAGTGGTAAGATTACAATACAACATCACACATTTATATATAGATGTCTGTGTCATTTTTTTGTTATCGCTCTCTGTCTTGAACAAACAGAAATGTCTTTTATTTATTTTATAAAACCATATAATATTTTATATTGTAATATTTTATGTTTATTATATTATTAACGTCTATAAAATGCACAATTACGCACACATCTAAAATTTGTTTTATTTTTCATTGTTTTTGACAGTTTTTAATAACCATTAATATGCATTCAGTTTTCTTTTAATTCAGGAAATTTACATGCCATGCACATAGCATGGTACATTACAACCATAATATTTTGAATCTTTTAATTCAATTAAATTTATTTTCATTTCATCTTTTACATTTTATTTTAAAAATGTTTAAATACATATTGCATTTTTTTTTTTTTTGACAATTAATTTTTTTATGAACTCCTTTTTTTTCATGGAATTTTAAAACATCACTTCTGTAATGTTTTTGCAATTTTTTATTTAATTTTGTTTAATTTAATGGTAAAGGTTGTTTTTTTAAGACTTAAGAATTAAGACTTATTTGTCAAATTTTAACAGATAATTGCATGTTATCCTTTGTTTGTATTGGAATACAACAACAGGGTCATTAATAACTCTATAATTCTTCCTATAGTAATACATGGTCAAATAGCCAGCGTTTTATACATGATCTGCTTGAGGAGTAATATAAAAACTATTTGTGACAGAAATGAAATGAAAACACATTTTTGTGTTCAGTAGTCATTTCAGCATCTCTGCAATGTGACGAAAAGTCTAAATTGCCAGAAGAGAGAGGTAATGCTATTTTCAGCTTGTTTTGCATATTATTAGAGTCGAAGATTTAGGGAAAAAGATAACTGCAAAACAAACATCCACTCTGTGTTTTGTCTGACCTCAGCTTTTGAAGAGAACAGCACGACTCCGCAAACAGGTGGGTCATTATTTCTTATGTCAGCTTGCTTTGCTTTGCTCTGCGTGACTGAAATGACTCACTGATACGATTTATCTCAGACAGATGCTTATATATCTTTGCACATTAACTGTACGTTCGGATTCTCACAAGCTGACGTCATTTCATATCTGTTTCCTCAGAAGAGTTGGGCTACGAGGCTGCTCATGTGAAAGGTAAACGTGGAGCGAATCAAAATGTGTGTTTAGTGCCATTTACTCACACTCAGTATGCTTTGACTGACTGACGGAATAAATATGAACAAATATGAGTGACAAAAGTCATGTTTGTTAAAATCTGTATAATCTGAACCGTAACAGATGGAGAGACTAAAGCAGTGACGGACACTGCAGGTAAAGAGAACTACTTTCAAAACGTCGTTTTCATATCTATTGCAGGAATAGTAAATACAGATATGTAACATAAATAACTGATAGACAGATATATATAGACATATTAAATGTTTATTACTTCATTGTATTTGATGAATATAAATATGTATATATATTACAGAGGAGGAAGATTCAGTAGGTAAGTAGCCTCTGTCACATTTATCTCCATTTTGTTGCTCAGGATATTTGTTGAAAAATATTCAGATTAATATTTGTGGTCGTTAACTGATTTTACAGAGCAAATATTGTTTGAGAAGGAAGATAGTAATGGTAAGATGTGCTGCCAATCATAAAGTTAGAGTCTAGCATAAAGCCAATTATATGCAGTTAGCATTATCATTACAATTAAAAATAATGATTAATTTGTCTGTTTACGCTTTTTGAATAACCCTAGGTGGTGAGAGAGAAGCACTGACAGATTCTACAGGTAATTTAGTCATTTCTATTATATTATCACTGTTTATTGTCCAGCATTATGTCAAGCTAAATCTTACATGAACTGCTATGTTTCGTGCTAACGTTATGATTGTTGCGTCCAATATGTAGAAACTGTTTTTAACTGTACGTAACGGTTTTAACTGTTGCGAGGTCATGACATCTTTGGTGAAACAGGCCAAGTTTGCCGTGTTATTATAGGGGGGAATGCAAACATTTGTGTTTTTCGCGATGACAAAGTGTTGTTGGACTGAGCCACATCTCTGTTTGCTTTGACGTAGGAGCGAACACCGGAAGTGACGCGTCCATGGGTAGGTATCCGCTCATCACCACGCGAGGGCGACAGTCCGTCACTCACAACGCAGACTGGCCGTTGAAGACAGGTCACGTGAACTAAATGTGTGATTTTGTTTATTCAGGTTCAGACTCTGAGGACGACAGTGAGTAAATTCATTTAAATTACAGTTTAGTACTCTATAGAAAACGAAGACAGCAGGACAATGTTTGCGTTATGATATTTGATTTATATGATTATCTCAGACAATGTTAATATTATATAAGGTGATAAGTCTTTATACAGTAGTTCTATTGCTGTAGTATTTCCCCGGCTTGTGTAAAGTTATGTAACACGTGTCTCTTGTCGCACAGCCTCTCAACAGAACACAGGTAAACGCTTCACATTACATTATTTGTATCCATAATTAAAGGGGAAACCAGTTAGTAGCCTAAGATCCATCCTTTCATTAAACTTCAATGATTTTTATTGAAATAACTGGTGTTTTTACTGATGTGTTGACTTCTGCAGTGATAATAGCATTTTGTTTTCTTTTGTAGAACACAGTGAGCAGGTTGAAGAGAATGTGAAAATTTCTGGTGAGTTGTTAATCCAGCAGTTAAAATATATATATATTATATATTATATTATATATTATAATTATATATATATATATATATATATATAACAATTATTGAAAAATCTTATTAAAAAAATTACATGTAAAAAAAGTAATTTATGTTAATGTGAATTTTCTTTCTAGAGGATTTCAGTGATGAAGAATATGGTGTATATTACGATTCGTAAGACCATATGAAGCAGCTGTGGAATCCATCTAACATCTTTAAGACCTATAAGTTCTAACACACTGTATGTACCACCTGGACAAAAAAAAACATGGTGACCTTTCACACAATTTGTGATGGCTTTTTTTTTTTTTCCCAAATAAAGACTGTAAACACTGGCGGGTGTCCAGCTTTCATATTAATGCTAGGCTGCAGGTGGGTGTAATAACAGATGATTATATGACTTTTAGAGGCAACAGTCTGAGTATCAGATGTAGGTAGTGTTAGAACATAACTAGGGCGGTTATCCAGGCCAGCGCCGTCTACAGTCCTTGGGTGCTCATTTGAGCTTTATTTATATCGTCTGCATTGTCCCAACTTATTTTTGGACCAAAGATGCATCATTGCCCATCCCTAAGTCCCACAACCTCTTGAGGACAAGCTGTTTTAATGCACATAGTAAGACGTCTTTTTGCAATTGTTGAGGGAAATGTTGAGGGTAGCTTTGTTTCTAAATGCTTATCTCTTCTGACACATCACTATTTTAATAGCCAAAACTTAAATGTGTAGCTTTTTTCACAATTTAAATCACAACTACATTTAAAATTAAATGAAATTGATCACTATATTCAAAAATATACATCTATTTAGCTTGCATCATACATAAAATAAATAAGTTATACTATAAATACATATATTAAGTAATAAGAATGAACAAGAAATAAGAAATCTTTTGAAATAGGCAAAGACAGGTGATACTGGAAAAGACATTTATTCTTTCATCCCCAAAGCCCAGTGGACAAAATGCTCCACCTTTTTCTCTTTGGTTAAAAAAAAAAAAAAAAAAAAAAAAAAAAAAAAAAACCAACAGAAAGAGAAACATTCTTAAGGCAACTACAGCAACTATGTAAGGTCTAAATGTGTTAAGTTCATAACCAAATCACAGCAGTGCAGATGAAACTACTGCTCTCAGTTCCAAACCCTCATTTAACACCACTTTCCTACACCAATCTAATAAATATGGTAAGTCATTTGTGTTGCTGCAGGGGGTTACAATGGCAACCCTTTGTAAAATATATACATATACTGTGTTTGTATTGGTATACATTCCTCATTACTACAAAGCAGGTCTATGTGAAGGCTGGAGCAGATGAGTTACATCATCTGTCAAGTTTTACAGGAACGCCAATGGTCTCAAAACCAGGGTAAGGAAATTTTACTCGATTTGATTCATTGTTTCTGTAATACTCTAAAAGGGAAGAGGCTCTTCAGGTTATATTTCTTGACTTAAAACAAATGATTGCCAAATTAATTTTGGCAGAAGGTCTTTTTTAATAATTAACTTATCTTTCGGCCCGTGGAGTAACCCTGACCAGTAGAACACTGGTAAAAGGAGAGTTTGGGTATCCTAGCAACACTTTATTCGTATGCAACAACAGCGACCCTTGGTGACCAAGCACAATGGGCCATAATCCACCGTATGGAGTTCAATTATCTACAGCAAACATTTAGGGACACGCTGCCTTTATGAGAGTCGCCAAGTGCATACTAACTACAGCAGAGCGCTTCTGTGCTTTAAAAGAAAAGCGTGAATCTTTGCAGTAGCTGCTGAGATGTTTAACTGCATCTCCAAGCGCAAGTTGGTCCGTTATAGTTGTTATTCGATGCTGGGCAAAGCAAAGCAAATATTAATAGCTCAATTACAGTGGTGTACATCAAAATATTCTGCAAACCATTGAAAAAAAAAAAAAAAAGAGGATTTAAAATAAGATAACTGTTTACCAAGAGGCTTGTTTTGTAGTGTAACCTACAAGACAACTAAAAGATATCTGGAAAAGGACACCAAAATTGTATTAAGGAACATAATGTGAGCAACCAATTTACTTTGCTAATCAACCCTCACAAGACTCTCCTAAGTGTGTGTGATAAGGCTCTATTTGAGTTTAGTTTTCCTGCTTAAGAAAGTGGAATAAAACATTGAATGCATAAGGAAAATGTAACTAATTTCCTCTTTCCTGAATTCTTTGCACCAAAACACAGCTTCTCTAAGGAATTCAAATCATGAAAGTAATGAAAAATGGATTTCAAACTGAAGGCTAATACTGCATTGTAATTGTACATTTACCTTAAAAAAACCCTTTTGTTCTGTACATAATTACATAGACAAAAACAAGGTGATTTGACATATTTACAAGAGGGAAATTAAATGGCAACAATTTTTTGAAGACATCTTCTCTGGCCTATGGCATGTGACCTGGTGCAACGCACACAAATCATCAATACAGGCTAAAAATAATGCAGCCAAGAATCATAGGCTCTATCGAAAGGGGCCTTTTCATCCCCACTCATCACAAGGATGACAGAGTGGGGCAAAGGTAGAGAGAGATAGGGAAGGTTGAGATATGCCCTCCACCTCTCTCTGGGGATCCTGGTTGCAAGTGGGGGCTCTTTGTGAGCAGAGAGGGAGGCAAAGTGGACTTTCAAGGCCTCACAGAATAACATAGGTGAACAGGGCCATGATGGCTGCACTGATAAGGCCAGAAATGGGCACAGTGACAAACCAGGCCATGAAGATGTTTCTGAACAATCGCCAGTCCACTGCCTTCCTGGAGCGCAGCCACCCAACAGCCACCACTGACCCGACCTGAAAGCAAGCACACAAACAAAAAAAAAAAAAGCTAAATGATTATACACCCTCAACATCAAGCTTCATTCAAATAGCCTCCATCTAGGACTTGATTTGCATTGGTTTGTTTTGCATACAGGCCCATCTTACCTTGCAGTGAGTGGTGGAAACTGGAAGACCAATGTTGGAAGCAACCACAACCGTGACAGCTGAGGCAAGCTCGATGCTGAAACCACTGAAATTAAACAAAACATTGTTTAGGGAAGCCTGCCAGTTGGGAGGTTGTGTTCTGTACAGCAGGTGCTGTCTGATGTGACAACATGGCTGTGTTTATACCTAGACGGGGTGATGGGGGTCAGGTCCTTGCCCATGGTTTGGATGACTCTACGGCCCCAAACCCACAAACCAACACAGATGCCCACCCCTCCATACAGCAGCAACCAGATTGGAGTTGGTGCACTTGATATAACGGACCCACTCTCGTAGACCAGCCACAGGGCAACCAAGGGACCAATTGCATTACTGAAAGCAAAATACAACTAGTTAAATCAAGTTTGAAGTACTTCAGATAATAAATTAAATGTATTTTTAGCACCGTGCAGTACACTGCAATTGCATTACCTGACATCATTTCCTCCGTGAGCAAAGGAACCGAAACATGCAGTGAGAATTTGTAGGAACTGGAAGAGCATTGACACTTCAGGTCTGTCGGCATCAGCTCGATCCTCTTCCAAAGAACTACGGCTGCTCCCAGCATCATCATCAGCAATCTCCAATGCAACCTCACCTTCACCAAGACCTTCAGGTGCCCCATTCTCCGCCACTGCGTTGCAGTAACTTGTGTAGCTGTCCATGCGGATGCGCTTCCTTTCCTGGGCACTGGCCTTTTCCTTATCTCCATCTTCGGACGCACGGAAGTCAGCTTCTTTGGGCTTGAAGTCTCCGTGCATGCCAATGATGGCCATGGTGTAGGAGGTGTAGCTGTTGTTGCGGCGGATGGGCCGGTCACCACCCTCCCCCATGCAGTCTCCCACTTTTGCCAGATGGAGTTTGTGTAGCAGGTCCTTGTAGAGGCCAGAGTCCTTATGAACTGTGTGGTACTGAGAGTAACCATTGCTAGGAAAGTGAGCGGGGCCAGTGGTGAAATGAACATGGGCAGTCTTTGGAGCTGCTGAAAACAGAATCAAGTTACATGATTGATCTTGGACAAAAACAGTAAACGTATGTTATGAATGACATGGCATGTGAGGCCCTACAGACTCACCACTGCCCGTCTCTGACTCTTTGCAGTCCTTCTGATCTGAGTCATCTGAATCTCCAATGTCAAAGGTGACCCTGCGCTCCTCAGAAAGAGGAGGGGCCGAGGGGGTGATAGGGGGCATGGCACTGGACAGGTTTTCCTCAGGGACAGGTTTCAGGATGGGACTGTGAGCTTCATGCAGCTCTCTCTTCTCCATCAGAGGACTCTCAGAGGGACTGGAAGACTTTACTTCACCTGAATATCAAAAAAGATGGTCAGCTCCAAGCTTGCTAGTTAAAAACAAAACACAACAACAGGACAAGTACATTACATTTGCCCAGAATTATACATTCAATTAATTTGTATTATAATACAGGGGCTTTCTTTCTATCTTGTAGTGGTCCAATAACCACCCAAACAATTTTTTTGAACTTCTATTATGTACTATTATTATTATTATTATTATTTTAAAATAGTTAAACATATAGCATTAAACTTGTACATCAATTAAAAAAAAAAAAAGCCAATAATTACAATTATTAAAATAACTGTACTGATATTAAATTGAGAACTCTAATTAAATAAGGGTGAATCTGATCATTTGTGATAAGTATAAAAGGCGGGGTAAGCGCTCACTGGCAGTTCACATGGCCATTACATGAATGCTTGATTTTTATAAACTTTCAGAGGCAAACTCTGTTTGCTTAAATTGTCACTATAACCCTACATTTCAAGGACAGCCTGACATAACGTGGTCCATCGTCCAATGATCTGCTTGTAGGTGTCAAAGCACACGCATTCTATTTTAGTAGCAAAAGCCACATCGAATCATAGTCATAGTCCTTTGCTCAACAAACTTGAGATACTTCCCAGTCAACAGCTCAGTTGGACCACAACTATTCCTGTTCACTAGCCATAGACCAATTATTGGATCACTCTGACCCAATTAGGCTGTTAGTGCACAGCCAGACTATACAGCTTTAGATAAAGACTAGATGACAGTTTGTGTCAAAGAACTATATTGAAACAAACCATCCTAACCTGAAGCAGGTATTACTAGAAAGTGCAGTGTGTGTTAGAATATTTTGCGTGTTTTTGTCTGTCATGTGATGGGATGATAAAACACACGCTTGCCATTAAACTTCTGTTAACATGAACTGCAACTGAGATCACAGCCATTTAGATACTTTACTACATTTCAAAACCGTAACCAAATAAACCCAGTACTTTTGCATGGCATGTGCAAGGGCACAGAAAAAGTATAATTTTACACAAAGAGAGCCGATATAGATTTGACCTAGCTTAAATTGTATTGAATCTAAAACATTTCTTTAAAAGAGTATATTGTCCAAATGACTCATTAAAACTACCGTCCTCTGCCAGCATCTTTAATCTGCAGGGTATTATCCCCAATGAACACCTGGTGCTTGGCCTAAGGCTAAAAACTTACGTCCACAGATTGCTGTCCAGACTTTAATATGGCCTGAAAAATACCCATTTAAAGTGTGTGTGTATGCATACATGTGTATACACATTTAAATAAAACAAACAGCTTTTGAAGGTTTAAAGTACAATGCAAACAATAAAACACCATCTTTAATAAGTCTAACACAAATCCATTTCACCCATTTCTTTCTTTCATTCAAGAATCTATTTGGCAATGGACAAGCTACCTATCTGTGCTCTGAAAATGACACTGTGCAACTATATAGAACTCATTGCTCTATTGCTAATGGATTACAGAAATTGTATGGTTTACATGGTTAAAATTAACACAAAAAATAAGAACAGATACTTACATTCGATCTTCTTCTTGAGCCGAGGGCAGACAGCAAACCAAACGACGATAGCGGTGACCAGGGCAAAGCCGACAGAAATGAGCAATGTTCCCCACCAGAACAGCTTATCAAAGCCCAGCACTGCAGTCCCATCATTCACAGGAAGAAAGGAACCAAGAAAGGTGTCGAGGGAGAGGAGGGGAAGAAAGGAAAGGTGCTTTTGAGACAACAGGCAGCATGTGCTACCATCAACAAACAGTTTTAGGGAATGAACAGGGATATTGTGGACTGTTGGTTGTTAGTAATGGTGTTGGAGTTAAAACATTAATAAAGACAAAAAGTGAATTTAGTTTAACTAATAGTCGCTTGCACTCCCTTGAGAAAAATAAATGCATATTCAGAGATTAATACATATACCAGATACTCTCATTTATCATTTTCAGTTAGAAGACTATTGTGCATAAAAAAAAGAAAAAAAAAGAAAAGAGAAAGTACTTGCTCTACTTGTTTAGGAGTCCAAAGAAGTGCAAGCTAAAACCAACCAAAATATATGCGACAAATATCTTGGTCTCATTCAGAATGCAAGCACAAAGGCCTGTCATATTACATAATTTAGTTGAGATGTGAGCGTGAACAGCAGCAAAATGTTGCAGTGACAAGAAAGCACACAAGGCAGATGTACCATATGGTCAGCAAGTGCGGGTGCCTTAAAAGGCTATTGCAGCAAGATATAACCCCCACCTCTTTGGGAGGATGGGTGGAAAAAAAAAAAAAAAAAAAAAAAAAAAAAAAAAAGTGACCACTCCTGCAGAAAGGTTATATCTGAGCCAAGACTGCGGTGCTAGCTGTGGTGATGAAGAATGCATGCTGCATGCTCATGGAAGAGTGCTGGCTGAGCAAGTCAGCCATTTACGAATTCCCCACAGGGCCCAAAACCACACAGACAATGAAATGTGTCAACATAAGCTCACAAGACCAAAAGCGGTGTGAAAAAAAAATGGTACTGGAAATATTTAGAGCAAGACTTTGTCCAAATTAAATGGGGTAAAAAATGTTTTATTCAAAATAGGGCTGTAACCCCCCCCCAAAACAGAATGAGTTTAAAAGACAAAAACAGGGAGCAATGGGGCATAAACTCTCATGCCTTGCCACACGCACGTACTACTGCAGGACGCTGCAGGGCATGCCGTGCTGCTGCGTGCTTTGGTTATGCAACTTTAGTTCAATCTCAAGAGACAAGACACAAGGAACACCACACTCTGAATAGAGCACTGATGTAGGGGGTGGGGGGACAGCTGAACTTCCCAACACCCAAATGACTTAGCAGCATCTAAAGGGACAGAACAGGTGTGTCCAGTGGAGGTGACAGGGTGAATGATGGAAATAAGAGAAAGGCCAGGGAATGGGGCCCAGTTATCAAGTATGGCAGTCTGGCATGGTTCCTGCTCGTGGTGTGAAAAATGCAGCCCTGTGCATGCAAGTTAGGCAGGGAATGCATTCATGCTCACATCAACGGAGTCTGACAAACACTCCTCCACAAAAGGGGGGCAGCCAGACCACAAACATGCAGTGGGATGAATGAATGGAAGTGGCTTCATTTCCTGCTTCACCCCACAATAAAATGTGCTATCCCATTGCCTTCATTACACAATAACACAGGTTGTTTTTGCAGACACGTTCAGCACTATACCTCATCCTGGTGACGGGATGATGGTTTATGAGTCACTGTGGGCTGGACACTGGTGTTTATGCCAGTTATGCCATTTGTGGTCTTTGACTGCCTCGTGTCTGTTCCAAAAGTTCCAAGCATTTTTTTTTATAATTAACTTAATAAACTTTTATGATGTCATAATATTCTACCTTTGTATCACCACCAGAATATCGGTTGGTGTTGGTTGAGACACACCCAGGTTTTTGACCCCTGCCAGCAAATCTAGCATCCACAAATGATTCGGCGCTTTAAAGAAATTGTTCTTTTTGACACTGTAAACTGTTTTGAGTCTTGCTAAATATGTCTGGCCAAATATAAAAACACTCCGTTTCAAATCCACATGTCTGTTATTGCTGCCTTTCGTGTTTGCTTTATATCCCCAGGGAAACCAAAACACCCCACTGTCTGTTTTTCCAAAGGGGGAAGCAGACCGGAAAACAAGCATTGAAGCACTGGGGGTGGGAAGGTGTAGCAAATCAAAATGTTCCTTATTTTTAAAACTAGGGATATGAGTAATACAAGTCGAGGATGGAATACGCTATACAACTTTGAAAATTCAGATGATTTTAAAACTACAGGCATCAGACACAAAAAAAAATGTATAAAAAAAGTTCACACACTACCATTTGATCTAAACATCATGAAAGCAACAAATGCAGAAACATGTGTCTCATTGCTAGGAGACACATGCCAAATGAAAATGCATTCTAAAATCAGGTAAAAATGTTAAAACAAGTATGAACTGAAGTCTGCATTTTTCTGGGAAATATGGCAACTGTGTCTGCCCAAACTCTGCAGACTAGCACAAATTATTGGTAACTAGAATAAACTTCTAGAAAAATCTGGGAAAAAGTCATGTTTACTAAGTGAAGTTATTCAGAAAACTAGTAGACTACGAGTGGAAAACAAACGAGTAATTGTTTGCCTACTAAGGTTTCAAATGCTGAGGGCTACTGTCATTAAAAACAGAAAGAGGGCTTATGCGTCATCTGTATTTTGCATGGGGAGAAAGTTCCAGGCACTGTGGTTTGCTGAATGACCGTACGTCTGTGTTGAACTGGGGGCAGGAATGGGTTATAGCACATGATTAACAAAGTGGTGAGAGGCACCATGTTTGGGAAAGGGTGTTATTAGAAACGAATCCCTGACATGATGTGCATGTCACACTTTATGTACAGTATGTGTGTTGGAATGAGTTGTCATCATACTGCATAAACGGTTAAAACCAGAAAAACAAGGTGTTCCAAGTACCAGGGCAAACACACCGCTTCAAGGAAACTCCACCTAGTTACATACCGATTTTTTTTTTACTGAATTTTACAGGGCATGCGTGCCTGTGTTTAGCTCCCTTTAGAAGACAAAAGAGGTCGATCAACAATTCATGACATGCCCCCCCCATACTGGTATTGTCCTGTCCTGTCCTGTCTTGTCTTGGGAGACGCTCTAGATTAACTGAACCTAAGTGAACCGCCTTAAATGGGCTGGGAGTGGGAGGAGCGAAGGGATTTTGTCTCTTGATGTGGTGCCTTTAAAGCTCATCCAACAGCAGATGACATGAAGATGTCACTAAGTGTGGCCAAAGATCAGGATAAGCTCATGTTAAGATGTTTTTACTATGACCTACTACATTAACCTGAATTGGTGTGGGAACTTATGAAAGAATACATGTCTTTGACATGGTGTGCTTAAACTTACGTGACATGTGTCAGCTGATGAATTTGGCTGAAGAGAGAACTTATTCTGATTGATTTAGAGTCCTGAAGTGACACTGAAATGATTAAATGGGCTCTAGAGGACAGCCTTTTAATTTTGCGAGGCTATTAATCTTTAAAGTCATTAGAAACTGTCCTCAGTGTGTCAGATGAAAACCACTATATATTATCTGAATGGTCTAAGCATTTAACATAAGTCAAAGGTTTTGTAACAATTAAACTTAACATTACCTTAAAGTACTTAACTGTAGGACTTCATTTAAAAACACAATGAATTCCCATAAATAACTTGCATAACTAATGACTGTCCAAATTTTATATATAAATAAACCTTTCTCTGAAGTCTTAAATGGTGTATTAAGCTGTCTAAAGGTATGTTTGTTGCTATGTGAATGTGTATGCTGCACCTTGCTGCGCCTATGTAAAGCGCACCCGCCTGGGAGTGCATGTGTGTACACACTCCGAGGGTGCATTTTGCGTCATACTCTGGCCTGAAGCCTTCATTTAATGGCCCAGGCCAGTTGACTTCTTGAATTGTTGAGCCCTGTGGGTAAGAGAAAACAAAAAGGAGCAAAAGTTGCTCATTTAATAGGGTTTCAAATTTGAAAGGCAAAAGTATTCAGAGCTCAACAGTTAACAGCATTTAAAAACGTGGTGCTTTCTCTACTGTGGCTGATGGTTCTTTTTGATGGGCATGAATTCTTTATTCCACTGTTTTTTTCTCTCCTATGATGGAGAAGGAAAAAACACTGACTGAGGTCATGAATACAGGCAACCACATGTCCACGTCATGAGTGCTCCACTGAGTTTTCCATAGCCCACTGGTTAAACACTGCTTTGCCTTAAGCACTGTAAACCGTCTGGCGGAGTCTGGGCATCTGGTTAGGGTGTTAACGGGCATACAAAATGCAGAAATAGGGCAATACTCACTCGGTGCGCCAGTAAACATGATGGAGAACAGGTTGATTCCCATTGTTACAGCGTAGAAGAAAGGCAGGGCCTTGAGACCATTGGGCACTGGATCTTTCTGCAAAGGACAAAGTAAAGACCTCATATATAACACCCAGCTTTGGCATGACCTTACATAATATTCTTCTCATTCTACGTTCAAAGAAAGCCATTTTAAAAAGACAACCATTTTATTTACCTTCTGCAGAATGAACATGCGAACAAAGTAGAAAAGAACAGCAGACATGATGCCAGAGAGGACAGGTGAGAGGAACCAAGAAGCAACTGAAAGAGAACAAAGAACAATGACATGTTAGAAAACAAACATCTCCAGTTTCTTGACTACCGGAATAGTCATAGAAGTGCAACTACAAATGGATCATCCTTGTGAATGCAACTGACTCACCAATTCTAAGAAGCTCCAACCATTTGACTCCCTGTTGACCTTTGGCGACCAGTGAAAAGCCAATGGTAGCTCCCACGATGCAATGGGTGCCAGAAATAGGAAGCTTCAGAAAAGAAGCAAGCAACTGCCAAGCAGCAGAGCCTGAAGGGCAGTGAAAATAGAAAACTTAAGAGAAACCTTAATAATATACAACATACATATACAACATTAAGCCTCATAAGCTACTCACCAAACATAGCACTGACTGATCCAGCCATCAACACATGCTCTGAGCCATTGTACATTGTCACGTCGATAATGCCTTTGCGGATGGTCTCACTGACCTTGGCTCCAAGCAGCACAGAGCCCAGTGTCTCAAAGACAGTAGCAAGAATACAGGCCTGCTTAAGGGTAACTACACCTGATCCTACTGCTGTACCAAACGAGTTGGCAACATCATTAGCACCCACTGAAAAGGCCAGGATAAACGCTATGATGAAGCCTACGATTAGGAGCCATAGATAATCTGTCAGAGCCACTTGAGCAGTAAGTGTGGTCAATATAGTTACCGTGGCCAAAGTTGTTGACACCATTGTGCGTAAATAGTTTTCAAGTTAAACGGGGAAAAAAAAAACACTTCACAATCTTATAGGGAAGAGAATCAAATATGTATAAATAACTCAAGCAGCAGCACACTGGATATTTTAATCCCCAGATAATCGAGGTACTAGTGTTTCTAAATCTGTTTTCTGCCTCAGACCTACCTTCACCCCTTCGCTAAACCAGCAAATCAAAGCAATCCAGACACCAGAGAGAAAATCTGCACTGCTCTGAACTGATGTGTAACGTTAAGGGAGAGGGTGGAGTGAGGGCCTATTGCTATCCTCTGAAGAGACTAGATCTGTTACAGTTTGTTTTGGCTTGGGCAATTAGGCAGACAGAGCGGACATCCATTGTGCAACAGACACGGTGGGTGAATGGTAGCTCATTCCTGAAAAAAAAAGGAGAAATTGGGAAGGTTCCCGTGTTACGCAACAATTTCACTGCAAAGAGGTCAGAACTTGAACACTAGTCTATTACGCACTAAAGCAGTATTAGTACTTTTTTTTTGCATATAGCGCAGCCGAAGGTCTCTGGAAAACTCTTTCACTGTACAAAAAAGGGGGCGCATCGAGAACAGACAGAATGACTGCATGCACGCACGATCATACAACAAAACTCTTTAAAATACATCTAGCTGTTATACACCATATGGCAATTGCTTATGCGTGAACTAAAAGGCTTTTTGGCTACAATAATCAAGCCAGTACGTTCAAGGCTACGTTTTGTAGCAAAAAAAACTGTGATCCAAGTCAATCGGGCCACTTTGTTTTACAAGCCCGAAAAGGCATCACTTCGATTAATATTTTAAGCTCTGTGACAACAAACAGCGACTACTATTCAAATTATGCCGTCCGCGCATAGGTGTCATGTGGCTTTCCAGTACACTCCTGCAATGCAGCCTTTATTGGCAAAGAAATGCAGAAAAGAAATGATGAAATGCGGTTGACTGTCACTCCAGGGCTGTTTGAGCCAGTTCTCCCCGCTCGCACTAGACACGCACTTCCTCGCTAACGTTAGCTTGAGGAACCAAATTATTCGAGAACAACTATTAAAACGACTGTGTTAAGCAGTTACAATTCGTTGATGTTAATGTAAAAAATTATATCTTACACCATTTCAATGTAGAAATTTTGTAGGGCTTTTAGGTTATCAAGGCAACATCCATCTTTTCTGAGCGCGCCGGCTCTGCACTACACGTGTCGTCATTCATTCACACCCGCTAACAGCTAATATAACGTTATTAATCAGAATTGTTGTATTAAAATACCGTACTAGCCCCAGAAAATACATACACGATACACATCAGTGATACCGTGTTGTTAACTTAAACGTAAAGAGACCTTGGCATTTTTTCCACGTTTAAACATCGCGAGTCAGCTGACAAAGCCACGAGCTCGCGCTCATTCTAACCGTTCAAATAAGCAGAAAAAAATACGTCGATGAGAAAGTAAAACAAATACCACTCCCTGCCAACTAGAATGAGGAAAAAAAGCTGATTTTTACTCACCACTCAAAGAAAACCGTCGATAAATGTCGATTTTGATATTTTTGACACTGTATCCCGCCCAGTCAACTTCCCGTTGCCGCTTTCCGCGCGCGCGAGATAACACAGTAAATTCTCTCGCTCTTTCCTAAGCACTAACGTCCAATAAATAAAAAAAATCAAAGCTTAAGACTACAAACAAAAAAACTGCTAGCTGTTTTAAGCTCCGGAATAAATAAAAATTCGCAATAAACCGCTTTGAGCCGGCTCCAGACGATGAGTTCCTGCTTGTCCACGCAAGACATATATCATCCGACTGAGAGGGCGGGGCCGTCTTTGGTGGATAGTGACGTCAAACGACAAATCCCGCCCCCTGACCTTATGTGGCGATGGTAGTAAAAAAAAGACTATTTACTTAACCTTAGACTTGTCGACCATTACTACTCTGTAACTATACAAAACTGCACATTCTGTAAAATCCATAGATTTTAAATGTTCATGTAAGACTTTACACAACATGTAATCCAAAAATACTTCCCTTTAAATTTTTAAACTAAACAATGTTTTTTTTTGTAAATGTGATTAAAGTATATTTTAGAATTTCGTAACTGATTTGGTATTTCTTTTCTCTGACGTGTGAGAAGTAAAATAAGACCATATGAAAAAAAGATTTAGAAAAGGATCGTAAATACATATTTAGAAATCTAAATCGAGTTGTTGTTGTTGTTTTTAATTAAAGGATGGGTACATTCATTGTGAATATGTAAGTATAAGTACAGTCATTGTGTGTATATATATATATATATATATATATATATATATATATATATATATATATATATATATATATATATATATATATATATAAATATAAAATAAAGATTAATTATTGTCCTAAACCTGAATTGGTATCTGTTAGTGATTAATAGTCACGTGCTCTACTGTCGGATTTCAAAGGTGTTTCTTGTTTCCCGTATGTGTATCCCCTGTGATTTTAATTTTCTCCAGTTCCTCTCATGGGTTATCGAAAGTCATGAGATAGACTGAGATGAAATTCTATAAAGGTGACGCTTCAATTCATGCAAGCTGTGCTATAACTCCCCCACGTGGCCACAGAGAAAAAGTGAATTCAATGGCGTTTTTCTACCTTCAAGAGCACAGGATTTATATTCCTCAAATAGAACCAGCAGTGGCGGCGCTAGGGCAGGGCTCGACGGGGCTATAGCCCCATCAGAAACTTCAATAATTTCATAAATAAATAATCTAATAATAACGTTACGTCTAATAATATGAATAGTGTAACAGGCCTTCATACATTAGAAATGCAAAATCCTCAAAATTTTGTCAAATTTGTATGCTTATCCAAATTGGGTTGCAAAATTGTCTAGGAATGGGACTTTAAATCAGGTGTTGAGGCATCAAAAATATTTTGATAGTATTACTAAAATCTTATTAGTAATTCGTCACCTCACTAGTTATGCAAAAAAGCAATATTATGAGGCTAATGTAGCTAATTAATATTAAATATTTACTGCAATAAAGACAGAAATCAATATTTGAATGGGACCAATATATCTAGACAGACAGACAAGAAGACAGAGGGACATGAATTTTACAAAATATACTATTTGGTTACTTAACTGATAATTTATTAATAAGATGAATAATAAAATGTGGTATAATAATATAATATAATAATAACGATAACAATTCATAGGTTTGTGCACATATATACTTACGCTATTTACTTATCTGCATGGAATAAAAGGTTCGTCGTTTTATCGTTACAGCACTCAGTAGGCACGTGGTAACACTGTTTAACCTTATAGTTGTAGAGGACCTTTACCATGGGTTGATTAAGGTAAGGCATTTGAACTTGCTGGTTGATCAAGGGTTGCGACCAGTGAAGACAGACAGCCTTATTACCCTATTAGAATGAGAGGTGCATTCTCGACGTAAGAGACAGCCAATAAAAACTCGAAAAACTGAAAAGGGCGTGGCCAATAGTCACGTTCGACACAACTCGCACTTCACCATAGAGGTGTGAGGGCATGCAGCTAACGCAGGAGGATAAAAGTAAGATTCATTGAACGATAGGAATACGAAAATCACTTTAGCTGTTATAAAATACTGGCCACTCCATACAGTCGAAATTGGAGTCGTTTTTGTTGATTTGGTCGCAGTGTGCTCGCGGTCGCATTTCGGCTAGCTAATCAGTTGATCTGTTATGGCAGTTGTTAGCAAATGTCAAACTGTTTATCAAGCAAATTACCATGATAGCGTTTTGTAATGTGATATTAGAATACGAAAAAATAAGTGATTGTGCTCTCGTGCGTTTTAATTGTCGTTAAAACCTGTCGTTAAATATCTAGCTAAATAATCGGTAGTGCATGTCAACTTGACATTGCGTTGAATTTGTCAAAGTCCTATCAATACATGGGAACTACTTTGTATAGTAAGTCTTTGCTTTTTAGCTAATTCGTTGAAGTGCACTTCAAAGTCAAATCTAGAAATCATCGAGTCGTGGTTCTAGAAACAAAGATGTTCCCCTCCGTCCAGCATCGCCCCGTGTGCAATATAGGGGCCAGAGCTGTCCGACTGCAAAGCTTAAGCACTTTTAAACAGAGTAGTGCGATACATAGCAAATCGTGGAGTTTGTCTTGGCTGGGTGAGCGCGTGGGCCTGCTGGCGTCATGGCTCCAAAAAGCAGGAAGGGGAACTAACAAGCTGACCTCCGAAAAAAAGAAGGAGAGACTTTTGTCTATATTCGCCAACCATTGTAGTTTTGTGACGGGCCAGCGGCTGAGAAGGGCCCTTCAGATAGGAGAGCTGTACTCAAACCTGTACTCTGAGAGAAGCAGGTGGACACTCGTCGGGAACATATGGCGGCGCCTGCAGAGCAAACACGCCCCCACTGGAAAACTCATAGCAGCACTGGCTGGGGTCTTCATGTGGGAAGACGAGAAGATTGGCGATGATGAGCTGAGAAGGTACTTACCTCACTTATACACTGTTTATGTGTTGGTATTTGTATTTTTGGGAAGTCACCCCCATTATCTGATGTTCACAGTATTTAAGCGTCAATCAAATAGCAAATTAACAACCAACCAGAAACGCCCTGTAGCTGTCAATCACTTTTCGTTTCCAGGTGTTATTGCAACGGATTGGATGTTGTGGGCTTAGAGGGCGTGGTTTTGATGAGGGGAGAGACGCGATTTATGTTATTTTATTTAAACTTGTTTTTAACACATTTCATATCATTTCAGTTATTTATCTGTGCCTTATTGTAAAAGCAACTTGTCTGAACCCGTGCTTTCAGGTGTGCGTGGGAGCTGCAGGCACTGGAATCTGTGAGAAGCCAGAACGTGAACCCCAAGACAGCCGTGCGTGCGGATCCAAGCTGGGAGGTGGTCATGGAGAAGAAAAACTTCAGAGTTTGGAAAAGACCCATCCAGGGTAGCCATCTTTTTGAATATAGAGGTACGTTTTAAGTTACGAAAACATGTATTTATTGTGTCATTAATGAAATATGAATTGGTAGGAAATACTTTTTGTAATTTCACATTAAGAAATTGCAGAGCCAATCCTAGACTTTTGGGCTGTCTGTGTGTTCATAAAAATTTAAAAACCCAAAATGCCGCCCAAACCCTTAACCTGTTCTTAAAAAGTCAGTAATACAAAGAAGGAAGAACTCTCTTAAAAGACAATATCTTTTGTCATATTCAACATTTGTTCTATTCAACCATAAGTGCTCTGTGAAATGGACATCTCTGGATATTCTGCCATGGGGGCATGAGGACTGGGACAAGGATAGGCTCTGCTTAAATGCGTTGTGAAAATGGACTTTGAAGGACCCTATCATATCCTATTTAAATGATGATCATTGTGACCATTTGTTCAGTCCTGATAATGAATTTACATGACCGGTTCTCTCTTTACAGTGTTTGGTTCCTATACAGACGTAACTCCCCGGCAATTCTTCAACGTTCAGGTACTAAGTCTGTTTTCATGACATGAACTAGTCACAGGTTCTTAAAAGGTTTTGAGGATTCAACGATTTAATTTAGTCGTAATACTTGAGGTCAATTTAGTTTTCTTTTTTTTTTCTTCCCTAAAACTGTCGCATTACTGGAGGTAATATTTACTGTGAACCAATTTTTAAATAGTAGTAGTAGTAGTAGTAATAATAATAATAATAATTTAAAAAAGCAAGGAAGACAGTTTAAAAGTTATAAGTTTTAAGTTATAAAAATAGAGAAAAATAAAATAGCTCAGATGTTCTGCAGGATTTCTGAACATATGAATTACATGTAACTGTCTCCTCATTACAGTTACTGTTTCTGTGAAATACACTCATTACATTACCTTGGTGTTTCAAAACAAATATTGATACATAAATGACATAATTTGTCTGTTGCACCTGTTTGATCTTTGAAATTTAATTTGCATGGGCTTGGTCTGATGACTGTTTTATATAGGCATGTGACTCGGTGTTTACAGAATAAGGAATGTAAGAGTGAAATGTGAGTTGCGTGCTAGAGAAAGCATTATTCAAGTGCAAATTTTTTTTTGTGAACCGAAATAAAATAAAAAATAGGTACAAAATAAAACTAACAACAGTTATTAAAAACAGTTATTAATAATAATGATCAAAAATAAATAATCGTTTTCGTAATCATTAGCCACGTATTCTCACAATTATTTGGCTTGTCATGTAGCACAAGCAATCAAACCAACATTAGGCATTCTAAGTTTGTTTGTTAAAAATTATATCATATCATAACAAAGTGTGTTTTTAGTGAAAAGGCCTATATGTGTGTGTTATATATATATATATATATATATATATATATATATATATATATATATATATATATATATATATATATATATATATATATTAGAAAATAAACTAACAAAATTATTAATGAAACTGTATTTTAAAGAAACTTTTAAAACGATATTAAAATAAAAAGGACTACAAATATAAAAGTAACTGTCGTAACCTTGATTGTTTTTGCTGTTGGTGTTTGAGTGTTATATTTAGACTCTCCCAAATATTTCCCTTTACTCCAGTTGGACACAGAGTACAGAAAGAAGTGGGACGCACTGGTTATCAAACTGGATGTTGTGGACAGGGAAGTCAACACAGGAACTGAGGTCATTCATTGGGCAACACATTTTCCAGTAAGCTCTGAATGAAGTTGTCCTTTTGCATTTTGTCAAAACAAGAATTCATCCATTTGATTTTTGCAATGTGCAGTGAGTGAGTCGAATTAACGGAAGTGTAATCTAGCACTAGTTGACTGAAGATTTAAAAGCCCTTAAGCTTAATCTTCTTTCTGTCCTGTTTCATCAATCTGCCATGCTGGATTTATCTGCATTGTTAAAGACTTCCTATATTAAAAAAATCGAAATATTAAAAGGTTAACGATACTTTAAGCATGCCACACAATTGGCTTAAAAATCTAAGAAAGTCAAGTATTTATTTATTTATAGAATAAATGTACAGTCTTAACAGCTGTTAGTATTTACAGTACTGTTTAATAGCCAATGATGTTACAGTTTGTTGACCTTTCTTATGCAGTATCCCATGTACTCCAGAGACTATGTCTATGTGCGCCGGTATCAGGTTGATGTGGAGAACAACTTAATGATCTTAGTCTCCAGGTAACTGTTGCTGCCATTTTATAGATGTTATTTGGTTACATTTCAGCTAGTGTTAATTGGTGGACGTGTGTCCTTAATATTAAGTGTGCCGCTTTCTCTGTCTAGAGCCGTCAGACACCCCAGTGTCCCAGAAACCCAGGAGTTTGTCCGAGTTCACTCTTACCAGTCCAAGATGGTCATCCGCCCACACAGGTCATTTGACGAGGTGAGAATAAGGACTCGCTTGTGTGTCAGTCTGTCTGCGTTTGGTCTTAGTTTGTAGTCTTAATCTAGTTATCTTGTCTCAACAGAATGGCTTTGATTACCTGCTGACTTACAGTGATGATCCCCAGACGGTCTTCCCTCGGTATTGCGTCAGCTGGATGGTGTCTAGTGGTGAGCCGTCTGTCTTATATATATATATATATATATATATATATATATATATATATATATATATATATATATATATATATATATATATATATATATATATATACGATTATATATGGTTTATCTGCGTTATGTTTGTTTTAGTATGTTTATTAGTATTGACCTAAATGAGATATTTCTGAATTGGATTCATTCAAAAAATTTGCTTTTTATAAAAATTACTACATTTAAAAGTTTCTGTTCTCTTGATTCTTATTACTGTGTTCTTACCTGAAGGATGTCGAACCACTTGTCCTTGAAATCTGCCCTTTCCACAGCTTCTGTTTCTTGACACCAGTTCACTCAGACGTCACTTCTTCTCTGTCCCACAGGCATGCCAGACTTCCTGGAGAAGCTTCACACCGCAGCTCTCAGAGCTAAAAACATGGATGTCGGTGTCCACGACTACGTCAGCTTCGTAAAACCTATCCAACCTACCCAAGAACGACTAGCTGACAACGCTCACACCGGAGGCCCGAGTCAGATCTACGCCTGAGCGACTGGGCGCAGCGTTTGATATACTATGGTAAAAATGACCCAATTTTTTTTTTGCTACAAAGGTCATTAATTGAAGCCACAAAGAACCATCTGTTCCCGAAGTGATCTAGGCCATTGACCAGTCTTGTACAAACACATACTGAGCACACTCATCCCCGATTTAGTTTGCTTCCTCTTTCTGTAAGGGTACATCTGTTGAGGTGAGCCAAAATAATGCCATTTGTTAATTGTAGATTCTCCTGCCAAAGCAGTTTTCACTCCGCATTTACATCATGATCATCAGATTCGATCATGTTGAGATGCTGAGAAAACAACAGGAAAACCTGTGAAGGCCCCACCAGCTTCAACAACAGGAAGCCGTTTGAGCTCAAGCGACTGTTGTGGTTGTTTTTTTTTTTTTTTCCAGTTTATTCTGTGATGAACTGCTCTCAGCAGAACCAGATCGACTCACCATCGTCCTCAATTTACCATGTGAATGTTCACTGCCAGTACAACCCAAACAGCCTTCACAGGATCACCAAGACTGTGTCTTATGCCAACCGCAGCATCCTCACGATCAGGCTCTGCTTCCTCATGCGCTCAAGAGGGCTGTTTGAAGTCTAAAACATCTTTTCTACTCTGAACTCTTAACAAGTGAGGACACTGTGATTCGATGTTGTAATGACATTGGAAGACGGTGCGTAAGTCGGCCTACAAACTCGTCGCAGGATGGATTTTGTGCAAGTGCAAAAAAAAAAGTGGGTGTGTTTTGTGATTGGGAATCCACTCTGATGGGATTGTGTGTTATATATGTTTATACTGCAACAAAGAAAAAATTGGTACAGTCACACCTGGCTTGTTGATGCAGATTACATCGACTTTATACAACTTGCAGACATAAACAAAAATTCTTGTCCTGTTGGGTCTCCATTCCATCGTTTGACCTTCATTTCATACTCGTGTCATAACATCAGTGAAATTATACATACAGTAACATGTCAGTGGGAAAAAGTATGTAAATCATCTAAGGTACATGTACAAGGTACATTTCTGGCTTATGGTCTTTGCAGAGAAACATTTAAAATGAAAATGGATCTTCCAAATCTCAAAGTCAGGCTTTATTTGGTGGATGTGTGCAAATCTATACTCGTTTATGATATCCAGATGTCCTCTGTTTGAATGAAGCGATAATGTCATGACATTTTTGTTACATGATTGGTAACTAAACAGGCATAATTTAAAATTGTTGCACTTAAAACGTGAATGGTCCGAGTTAGTTGATTATGACGTCCATATAATCAACCATGTGAGTTTCTGTTTTGAATATCTGCTCTCTATTGAAAGTGTAAGTAAACATCAATGTCCTATTTGCTTTTGTTCCACAAGAAATTGTTAATTTGCCCTTTTGTGTTAAGTGTTTGTCCTTTATTAATTTAGTATTTGTCACACCATTTTGTTAGTTCACAAAAACATGTGGCCTAAATACATTTGTGCATGTTAAACCCCTAGATAGCACTGCATTGTTTACATCTCATTTTTAAAGCTATGGCAATATGATTTTGTTTCATGTTTAAAATATTGTTTAAAGTGATCAGTCAAAGGGTATTGTTATTAAGGAATAGTCCACCTTTATAGAGGTTATGCTCTATTGACAACATTTGTGGCATGTTGTCAATGACCACAGGTAGTTTTGATTTGGACCTCAGTTTGGGAAAAAAAGGTGTGGGTTGAAATTATGTAATTTGCTAATAGAGCATAACTACACTCATTTTGCTCCTTAATGCATACAAATATCCAAGTGTCATATCTTTTTCCATTTCCCAAAAATAAGTTAATTTATTCCTAGTAGATTTAAATTACTGTCCACCCATCATTAATATGGTTGTTAAGCACATTCATTGTTTTCTGTCATTTCGTTTAAACATCACATTGAAATCTCAGATATTCACTAGTATACTAAAAAAAAGTGCATTTTCTTGGTGTTTGACAATACTCTGCTTATGTTTCGAGTTAAAGCATCATGATAAAACCCAACCGCAGTTTAATGCGCTTGATAGAATTTTCACTTTTTTTTTTTTTCTAATATCTAAACTAGAAGTGTTCTACTGTAATCTCAAGTGAAATAGTAGATGTATGAATGATGGAGACGCCTGAAGCATGAGAGTTTGTTTTTTGCTCTAATGTGAAAATAAACCATCTAATTCATTTATTGGTGACAATGAAACAATCTGAATTAATTTCTGAGTCTTGTTTCATTATTAATGAAGACTGTGACCTTCAAAAACAGTATAGTAAATCTTGTGTTTTAATAGCTTTTAATCACCATATACAACAACAGAATAAGTCCAATACAATTTTATAGATTGCATGTATTTAATAGTCTAGATATGCATTATTAATGGTGTTTGCTAAGTATTATTATTATTGCTCATATTGAAGGTTATTGTATAAATGAGTCTATTCATAAATAAATTTTGTATCTTACTGTTTTTGTTTAATATGCACATCACATCCAGACCACTTACTTGTGTGACAGAATACATAATGGTAGTCATGATTGTACTTCATTTAAAGTGCATTCTCATTGGCTGGACGTCTGTGGCATTTATTGATTGATTACATTTAAAGTTAAGAGATTTATTCATTTTATGGTTGCTATGCTTCTTTTTTTAAACAGCTCAGTGAACCAGTTAAATTGTTCAAAATCTCCATAGGGTGCTATACATAATTATAAAATGTGAACTGGTCTCATGAAGTGGTTGAATCTCCAAAGATTCAACAAATAAAACACTTGTGCACAGGCAAACAGATGTCCATTATAAAATGTCATTCAAAAATGCCTGGAGCTGAGTAGCGCAACCCAACATGACCTCTGGCAGTAAAACGGAGTGGTTCATTCATCTAGAGACTAACTGTAAGTGCAGCTCTGCAGTGAGCTCCACCCATCATCATGACCCCTGACTGCATCTAAGATTGCATTTTCTCTAGCAAGGCTTATATTATTAAAGCCTTTTTGTCTTTCAGTAGTGACAACGGTGGCTGATGTGCAGAATTTGTCCATGCATTTTCTTATGATGAATAAGGATGCAACTGGACTTGGGCATTTTCCATAACTTTAATGCCCATTGTAAAAATAAAACGAACTAACCCTTTACGTATTGAGAACTACTTGAGTACATGTCTCTGTTTATGTTGCTTTCAATAAAGTCAACAAGGTTAACAACAAATTAAAAGGACATGAAGAAAGAATTACGTGAAGCCATGGCATCAGCTTTGCTGAGGAAGTGCAGTTGGGGCAATAGAACTAATTATTTTAACCAGTGTCACTATTTTCATTTCTTGTTGCACAATTTTTTTTTAGCCGTAATGATCATGTCAGACACAACAAACAACAACAAAGCATTTTATTCTAGTTTGGGAAAAGAAATGAACACTTCAACAGACTGTTGCACAAGGTTTGATTCTTCAGATTGCGGATCCAGTAAGAAGAAAGACCTGGTAGAAAGTGCACACAAGTCTCCAAAGTGCTTGGCACAACCATGGACAGAAAAGGAACTGCATGGTTAGATCAAGCACAATGGTGTCCTGGGCAGTGTCGTAATTTCAGCAGAAACTTGTTCAAGTTGTGGATCAGTCACAAAAGACAGGACAGAATGGTCCATGTACATTAAAATACTGTCTAAAATCATGCAGAATACAATAAAGGTTGTCTGGGAAAAAGTCAAGGCTCCAAGTCTACATAAGGTGGAACCACAAAATCAGAGATGACTAGGTAAAGCTAATTTAAAAACACCATCAAAAGATCTAGTTGTCATCGAAAGTCTTCTTCAGCCATCCTTAGGTGTTGTATTTGTTTTCAAAAAGGTTTCCAAAATCTGGATGTTACTGGAAATCGAGAAGAGCAGTATCGTGGAGGTTGTTATAGGTGATTACCGATAGCGACACAATGGGAGACAGGCAGAAAAGGTGTTCGTAATAGACTAAGGATGTCTGCAAAATTAAAAAAAGAAAAAGATTAGTCATAGGTCACGTTCTCACTGCAGAGATTCGCAGGCTCCGCCCTTCTTGCGGAAAAACTGCGTCAAACCCCACCCTCTCCGAAAATCGTACACCTCCCCAGTACCTATGCCTGATGACCAGTTGGATTTCAGTAGAATAATGAAATGGAACTCAAAAGAACTCAAGAGTTGGGGATAACAAACGTGAGTGCTTTGGTAATCAAATGACTTTACTGTCATTCAATTGTTCAGAGGTTTTAAAAAAAAAAAATCTATAGCAATAGAGTTTGTCAAAGCAATGCTTGTCTTGTTAAGGGACATCAATAGCTCCCTAGCTTCTTGACTTGCTCAAATAGACTGGTCTTTGGACAAACAAGAATAAACTACAATGTCATTTTCTTTTGCAGCCAATATCCCGCAACATCACGTCAATGTTGTCTATCCCACAACTTCTGGACATTAGGGCCAATTCTTAACTTTTCACTGCAAAATCTCTTCCCTAGGTATCCCAGAGTATTTCTTTCAAAAACCTGCCTAGATTCTCCTCATCCATGGGTGGTAATCATATTACCCATACTTGCCCTGCCCCATGGGACATTTTAGTGGGAATGGGAAGGATGGGTGCGCTAATCAACTCTAAAGGTCGGCTAACTGAACCACTTAGCATGATGAAATGGGTGGAAACAAACATTATTGAGGATGATGTTGGAGATGGTGGTAGGGAATGAAGGATGAGGGTAAAAAAAACCTATAAAATACGAAGGGACAATGGCATTGTCTTAGCCTATATTCTTTGAGCGGACAATCAGTTCCCTCTTGAATCTATGCTTTTGAGCATCTTACAAATTCAGAGCAATTACTACATCTTACCTGGTTCATTCAGTAATAAAGTATTTTGTCCTCCTCTTGCACAATGGTTTTGAAAAATCTGTTACCTTGAAGGAGAAAGAAACTGTTTTCTGAGGAGAAAAGAAGAGCAGTTAAGACATTCAGCAACTTACGAATTTAGGACTCTTACCTCAATCTTGAAGAGGACCATCTACAAGAGGTCTTGTAGAGGACCTTCCAACAGGTTCCCACAGAGATGGATGTCCTTAAGGCAAATGTTCATGCCAAGACCGATGGCTCTCACCTCACTGGTGACTAAGATCTTCTGAGGGAGCTGCTGTTCTGAGCTGAGTGTCTGGACTGGACCTGTTAGCCGAACTGAAGGCAAACTGTCCAGGATGTCTCTCCTCCAACACCCCCATACTCCGCCCCTCCCTCCGCCCCGCGGGGGGGTTACACAATATCATCCAGGATAGGTGGTTTGCTGAAGAGAAGTTGGGTGGTGTGGGCCAGGGTACGTGTCATTGGGAGGGGGTAGAGGGTCCGGTTCCGCAATTCATAAATATTAATACAGAGTCCTCCCTCTTGAGGAGGGGGCAAATTCTTTAATTTTGTTAGAGGGGGAAGAGCTTTATTCACTTAATGGCTTTTATTAGTGCCCGGACTTCAACTCTTTCATTAGCTAAAGTGCTGCTATAATTTACAGGGAAAAGTGCAGCAGGGAAAGATGGGTGGGGGAAGGGCGGAGCTTGATGGGTGAGCACTGGCTTCTCTGCTATAGGCATACGTCCCTACCATCTTAAAAAATAGACTCCGATCAATGCCAGAATCTGCCTCCATTTCATCCCCACGAACTCAATAACCCCACAAGAAGAAACTAACAACGTACTTTGTGCTTTTGCTGATGCTGCGCTTTGTATTCTCATTGATAACTTTCTGCATCTTTCAATTATGCCCTCTCTAAAAAAATAACTTACTGTATTGTCCACATTAGCTATTGTTTTGTGAACAGGGTGACTCGTAAGAGGCTTTTTAATAAATGTAGATTTTTTTTAAAATAACAACACAAAAGCACCCAGTGCATGATCTTTTCTAGATGTTTCTGAAAAGGTAGATCATTTTCCTGTACAATTTCAACTGATTTATTTGTGAAACGATTTGGCATTGCAGCTTCGTAAAGTGGACTGCCCAATAACTAAAAAGAAATTGCAATGTGAAAGAGACGTAAAAGGTTTCCATATATGGTCTTTTATTAGGGTTTCAACAGCTTCTGAAGAATTCATTTCCATCTTGTTTGTGATAACTAAAGTCATTTAAAGAAGTCTTTTTATAGAGATTGGCACATGAGTAATTGCTGGTCAAGGTACTGCGCAACACAGCTTGAAATATATACATCTTACATTAAATTGTATAAAATAACGTAGTAAAGAAGTACACCGGATGTGAAAAAAATCTTAATTTCAACCCTTTTTAAATTGTCTAGGATTTCTATGACTGTGGGAATTCCTTTTTTCCAAGATACACTAAAAATGTTTTTTTTAATTGCAGTGTTTTCATATCAACCCAAATGCAAAGGCTTTTTGGCTGATTAACCTTTGGGCCAACGTGCACCCACCGCACATTCATATTGTCAAATGTCCCTAGTGAGTGGAGCGATTTAAGGGCATCAGTGCTTCTGACTGGGTGTGTATCACTCCTTGTCCGATTCATCCGCTAAGTGGCCTGGTTATCCTGAGTGATTGATTGTCACAGAGGGGGAGGGTATAATATCTAGCCACTAGTCTACTGGATTAATCCACGTGAATTACTGGTTACTGACTGATTAGATATGTTAGTTAATTTTGTTCATCAGGTAGCCAATGCTAGGAACAAACAACAAAAGATGTGATCAAATGTTTAGTGTCAAGCATCAGTGTCACATTTAGACATCCAAAGATTTGCATATAAGGTTTTTATTGAAGTTCACTTTGTTTTGCAGACCATAGATGCATTTAATCTATAACTGCATTCAAGCCATTGTGATGCCGATCTGAGCACAAGAAGACATTATTTAATATGCCGAATGAATCTGTGTGATTTACAATCATACTTTGTCCAAAAATAAAAACAAAGAAACGACAATGGTGCCATGGGAACCTTCAGGGCATTTAGAAATGTCCCATCACTTCTTATGTGAAGTGTGATGATCATGCACACATCAGAGTTCTTTTATTTCTTGACCAGCTGGATTACATCCTCGTCTTCTAGGACATGGTCTTTGCCGACTTTCTGCGGGTTATGCTTCACTGACGACCCCCACACTAATGCACTGCAGAGAGAAGAGAAAGATGGAGCGAGACACGTTTCGACAGGAGTACTGTACTAAAGATTTTACACACATTGCTTAAAATGTCTGTTTACTAGGTAATTTATTTTTAAATCTGCACCAAATTTGAGACATGAAATAAAGACTTTGAAATCAAACTATTACCATAAAACTGCACCATATATATATATATATATATATATATATACAACAGTAAAAACACTGTTGCTAAAAACAATTCAAGAATTCTATTGCTTAGATTTCAATTTTAAACTATGATGAACACACACACACACACACACACACACACACACACACATATATATATGCGTGTGTAAAATATGGAAATTAAACCATACATTAGAGTATCACCATTAAACCATTGCAGATAGAGGCGAGTTATATACAACCACAGTAACTATAGCATTTTGCCAGAAACTAGTTACCCTAATAATTTTTCCGTTTTTTTTAAGGCATCTTAAATTTGACAATGTTGATTGGATGCCCGTCCCTTTAGTTGTTATTGTTAACTAAGACAAAAAATAAAACTAAATAGAAATATCAAAAATGATCAAACAAAATCTAAAAGCAAAAATATAAAAAAGCTTATCAAAAATAGTAATAGCATATGAACGCTACTAAAGCAACAGTGTTATAAAATTAACATGGACTTTAACTACAAGACCAAATCTTAAAAGAAACATCCAGTATTTATTTATTAAATGTAAGAGAGATGCAATATCAAGGCTATTTTTTTAAAACAGAAAATTAAGGCCTCACAGGCTGAATTTAGGAACAAGGCCTTCTATAAAGAAGGGAATAATACACTAATCTTGAAAGTGAGTTTAGAAGTTTAGTGAGTTTACTGTGCTTACGTGAGAAATAAAGATAACTAGTGCTGCAATTACATCAGAGCCTTTCGCTATTAGGAATATAAATCAGATCTTATTCTCTGGATCTCAACACAAATGAACAGTGGTGTACAGCATAAAAGGAAATCCATAATCACTTTACATTCCAACTGACTTATTATGGCTTCAATGCAGCCTTTACTAAGTGAAAACAAAATCAATGGCGTTACCTGTTTAAGGCCATAAGTGGAAAATAACCATTTAAAAAAATACACAAAACTCCATGAGCGTTTGAAATCACTTACTATTTGAATTCTTTGATAAGGTTTTTGTGGATCTTTAAGCAGAAGTCCTCGACAGATGTCTTCCCATCTGGAAGCACTACAGGTGCCGTGTAATCAGGAAGCTGTCCTTTCGGCTTCGTGTAGCTATGAATCATCAGTCATTGAGTTATTACACATTCCGCTGCTGCTTTATGATACATGGTGCATATTGTAAACTTCTACAGACTGGCAGTAAGCACTAGACGGTGGAACATTATGTACATTCTATTACGTGACGTTTCTGAAGAAATCTGTACTCAGCGACATTCAAGTGCAAATCATTTCTTTTTATTATTACATTCCCGAAAGCTCTTCCAGAAAGCACGCAACTGCCTACAAAGAGAAGTAAATTAGCTCAATTCCAAGCGTGCCATCCCAGAATACATTGCAGGAACATGAACTTACATGCGCACTAGATGCAGGTAGTCCCAGATCTTTTCCAACAGGTCGTCAAAGTTCCAGCGGTGGTGAGCTGAGATTGGCACGCAGTGAGGGATTTTGTAGATAACGTCTAGCTCCTCGATGGAGATCTGGTCGATTTTGTTGAGTACGTAGATGCAGGGGATGTAAACCCTGTAAAGTAGAGTGAGAAGCTCGTGAATAACACCTTCTAAATGGGAATCGCTCAATGTGGAGGATGTGAAAATGTCCTACCGGTTTCCCTCCACCACATCAATGAGGTCGTCAGCCGTGGAGTCGCTTCGTAGGGTTATATCTGCGTTGTGAATCTTATATTCCGAAAGGATGCTTTTTACGGTCTCAGAGTCCAGTTCACTTTGAGCACACTAAAACAAAAGCATGACGGAAACTGTAAACACGACTGATCTGACAGATGAGGCTAAATGAAAATTTACACCCCACTGCAAGCCTATAAGATGTAAATAAAATAGTTAATTATGAAGAAATTAAATATTTTATTTAACATTTAATATTCTGCCAATTAGTGCTAGATTCATATAATTGATAAGAGTACTTTAATTTAAAATGTCACTAAATTTAAAAAATATTCCAATAAATTAACATCTCTTTAAATAATTTAAAATGAACAGCGTTAAATTTTTGTTCAAACACGACCTAAACTTTAAAGGGTTACTCCAACCCAAAATGAAAATTCTGTCAACAAAAATTATTTATTCAACACGGCTATGAAGCATCATCACAGCGCCATTTTGGAGAGTATACGCTGGACAAAAACTAAAGAGTATATGCTATGTGCATACAGCGAATACCCACTAAAATGGCTTGTTGTTGAAAAACGTAATTTTTTTGGTTTTCTTTACGTACAAAGTTTTCTTGTAGCTTCATAATGTTACAGTTGAACCACCGATAGCAAATGGATTATTCTGATGATGCCTTTCATACTTTTCTGGACCTATATATCCAAAATATCAAAAAATAAAGGGTGGAATAACCCTTTAACGGCGTAATAGAACTAAAAAGTCGTACAGTTGCGGTGAAGTTGATTCCGCCCTTGTCTTTCTTTTTGAAACCGATATTTGGAGGTTGCTTGTTGAGCCGGATGCCAAAACCTTCCAACTCGTGTTCAATGAGCTTCTTGTGTCCGAGAGGCTTCAGAACATCCAAGACAATCAGGATGAGGTTGCATGTGCGAGCAACTGTTCAAACAGGTCAAAGAGAGTGAATGTGACTGGTAATACAATACACTTCAAAACGCGCAAGTGCGCTAAAAGTATTTTTCAATGACAGCAACAAACTGTTGTTGAAAATAATAGTATTTGCTAAAAATTTACCCCCAGGCCATAAAGATTTCTTCATCAGAACAGATTTGGATTAAGTGTTTTGACCAGAGACAAGACTTTAAAATTAATATTGCCTTAATGATGGATTTGTTTCCAACAAACAGCTTTTCCCTACACAAGACATTCATTGGTGGATTGGGAGATTGAGGATTTCTGTGATGCGTTTATCAGCCGTCAGGTGAGCAAGTGGTGAAATGCTAAATTTCTCAAAATTTGTTAAGAAACAAAATCTGCATCTTGGCCTAAGGGTGGGCAAATTTAAATTTTGAATGAACTATCCATGTAATAGTTACCAGCAATGACTTGCCGCCCTCTTCCCTTGCCATCTTTCGCTCCCTCAATGATACCTGGGAGATCCAGAAGCTAAAAAAAAAAAAAAAAAAAAACAAACAAACATAAGAATAATGACATTACAAATGGTCAAACATTATATATTTAACATATTTAAGCCCAGAAGAAACACCCTCAACGACCCATTTTGATGTGATCATTTGCATGGTATATAATGAACTAGTTTTTCCTTTACCTGAATTTTGGCTCCTTTATAACGGATCACTCCTGGTACAGTTGTCAGTGTGGTGAACTCATAGGCAGCGACCTCAGAGTACACACCAGCCAAGTTACTCAAAAGAGTGGATTTGCCCACTGAGGGAAAGCCCACAAATCCGATTCGAGCATCACCAGTTTTTGCCACATCGAAACCTGCAGGACAAACAAAAAAAACAGTCAGGACCTCTTCATAAAACCAGGTGTATGACGCTTCAGAGATACTGTAGCATCTGTACGAGATGATGGTGCAGTACCAACCCTCCCCAGTGCCTCCTCCACTGCCTCCTTTAGGAGTGATGAGCTCTCTCCTCAGTTTGGCCAATCTGGCCTTCAGCAAACCCAAATGATGAGCTGTGGCCTTATTCTTCTGAGTACGAGCCATCTGCGAGACACAAACAATTCAGAAAACCACGTATTAAATATGACAATATAAAGACAACAATCGATTTTCGGAGATTTCGTTATTATGAAACATTTAGAAGATCATTTCATTCAGTCTCAAGTTAATTTCTGAAATCTAGCTGGATTCGCTGCTGAATGAGTTTGGCGCTAAAGTGCTAACGGCTAGTTTTCATATAACGTTATTATTATTCCTGTCAACCCACCTCGTTCTCGATTTCAGCTATTTTGGCCAGTAAACTCATTTTGGCGTCGGTCCTCTCAAAATCGTTACTTGAAAAATAAAAAGTTGATGTTACTTATTCGGTTATAGAGCTTGTTGGCTCAAAAGCACACCGTTGTCATGCTTTGCCATGAGTTCACGCCACGCTCAGTTCTCGCGATGTTTTGTCCATGCCTGGCGAAAGGGCTCCGCCTACTGGTAAAGCGTGAATACTTACAAATCTTCTTTTTCAGAGATGATCCAGAATTATAACAGATACTGAAAACGTGTTCTGATAAAAAAAAAAGCCTTCGTCAACAAGTCTTTGTTGCTGTATTCAAGTGTATTTGGAAGCTCGACAAAAGTTATATTGTGAACAATAATCTCAAATAATGTGAATTCAAAATGACTGATTTCTCATATTTATGTATTTGTGGTACCATAACTCTTTGTTAAATAAAACAAATCTCAAATGTTCTAAAATCATCAACAAAACGCCAACTAATCAGGGACTGTGCTTGTTAGCCATTGACAGAACTTGGAGGCGACTCTCAACCAATGGGGCTTTGGGACGGGACTATTTGTATCTGCAACCTAAAAATGCTGGTTTATCAGGCTTATCAATAAATTAGCAGTGTACATTTCTGTATTTTTTTTTTTTTTTAAATTATAAATAATTATTGAATCATTATGGTGATCTCAAAACCTACAGTGAATTTGAGGCTAATGAGCCCTTCGGTTTTCCATCCTTGTAGATGACTCACAGAAATATATTAGAATATAATTATTATAACGTTAAATGTTTTATACGTATCGTTTCAAGTGCACAGCAATGAAAAATATAAATTCCACACCATAGCATGTCCAAAGAAATAGCCTACTTAAAAAGAAATTTGATTGGATTAAAAATCGTACGCACCCTTTGAGTACGAGGTGGGTAGTCAATTTTTTTATGTTTTCTATAAAACAGTACACTTACATAAGCCTACATCAGTTAAATAGGTAATCTCAAAGCTGTCAACTCACTACTGCGTTAAGAAATAAACAATGCAAAAACAACACGCAGTTTTCTGTTAAATAGTTTCATTTTATTGTTTATATTCATTTTGCATACAGTATTTAATCACTCATAGTTTCTATGTTGGTGAAATTGCTGGATCCACCATTGTTTTGTTATGTTCTGTAACCCCTTAATGACATTACACCCTGGGATGTGTTGTTGCTGGGCCAGGTCATGAAATGCACCAATATATCCAACATGAACCCATCATATATCTTTAGAATCTAAAGTGCACAGATCTATCAATAACATGCTATCAATAAATGATAGTAAAGTATGGTGAACCGGTCATAATCTCTCTTACAATAAATAGCCTTGTGGTGATCGATTCTTTGCATCAGACAGACATTAGTGTTTACATTCTGAAAGGCGTGAGACCGACTGATCAGGAAAATAAGCATGAGACTTCTTTATTTTGATTTGTGCTGTGGAGCTCTTTAACCTTTGACACCACGAAACAGGCTGAATTCACAGGGCCATCCCAGAGAAATCCATTGCAGTACAAAAGTACGGCTAACTGGGAAATCTTCCTACTTTCTACCCATTTTGAAAGCTTTGGTTCTACATTCCACGTCAGTTCTTTTACCACACATCCTTTGAGAAAGACGTACGCATTTGGAGGTGTGCTTGTCCTCGTTGAAATACAAAAATAGGCATTTCCAAACATATACAAGATAGTTGCTGCTCTTAAACGGATCTACGTCTATAAACAGCGTCCGGTAGATCTCGTCTCGTTTTGAAGACCGTTTGAGCGTAAAGCGCACAGTGAACCCCTCAGCTACTCCATAAAGATGTCAATCGCCGTGGGAACTAATGCAGATGTCGGTTCAATAAACAGCGGCGATCTAACATCTACATCGTAAGCACAGTCATTTCAGTCGAGGTCTCATTCGCTGCCCTTGCCTTAGCCTACACAATCATTATCGTTGTACATTCTGGCCATTATACTATGACTAAAGGTGTCTTTCTATTTGAATGAGCAACACAAAAATCATATTACAGTCAGTAAGCGTTGAAGTGCATTGATAAAAAGTGCAAGTATAGATTCAGATGCATTCATTTTGAGAGGAGTAAATTGCAACATGGCCCCCAGAATAGTCACTTTTAGAGGGCTTACAGAAGATCACTACAGCTGATGCCGTTTCCTAACCTAAAAGATATATGCTTTCCTTTGAGATTGTAAATCTAGGGTTTTTCGCTATTTGGACAGGAAGGGGAGGCATTCCTCATCTGCCCCCGTCTTGGGTTCAGACATGCTATTAGTTCCTCAATAAAGAGTTATTAATGCCTGTTGATTCAAAGAACAGGTCAGATCTCATTCACATATGCAGAGACAGACAATTCGGTAGGAAGCACTAGTCTGGCACTATTCGGTGCCATTTGAGGTCGTCACATTGCTTTCCTGAATTAAGCCCCCGAGAGGACTCGCTCACCTGATATCTTTCCATCATTAATTACTGAGAAAAGTCTCTCTGTGATCCTGTCAACAGAGAGACAGCATCATTTATTGAGGTAAAAAAACAAAAAACAAAAAAAAAAAAAAAAACAAAATCGACAAGATATGTGTGGAAGTTTCCATTTCAACCGCATTATCCCGGTAACCTCTGATGGTGTCATCAGAATTTGGATAATACTTTATTGAAACCATAAGGCTTTACAGTAAAATGCAACTTGGCCATATGATGGCGAAAGTCTCCTCCGGAGATGCCGGCTGGGCTGGCAGCTCTAGCTGCTCTCGGAGGAAGTGGGCGGCGCGGTGGAAGACGATCGGCGCCGGGAGACGGACTGTGAGCGCTCGTGGCTGTGTTTGTCGTAGGGCTGGAGTTGCACCTCCAGGAAGTCCCGGTGCTGCTGGCTGATCACCTGACTGATGAGGCCCGGAAGCGCCTGTAAGTTGCTGAGCAACGTCTCCAGTTTGGTCTCCAGCAGCGCGATCCTCTTTTCCATGTCCTCGCCCCGCTCGTTCAGGTCCGAGACCAGGTCGTACATGATGTTTTGAGTCTGAGGTGAAGCGAGGGAGAGGTTAAAATCAACAAAGATTCATATATAATCGGGCGTTGAAAATCTAGCGCTGCGTGATTAGGTCTTTTGAAAGATGACAAAATCAGTCATGTCACAAAGGACATGTTGAGCCCAGCTGCATGTGACAGGTGCTCTAAAAAGCACCCGAGTGATGGATTGCCCTGATGAGAAATGAAGTGTACGTCCGTATTTTTAGACATCTCAATTCCCAGTACCGACGACATAAAAGGTCTTTCATGACATTGCATCATGCGCACAAACTTCAAACTGAGTTGCTTGTTACGAGCAGCTCAGTGTGCCTAACAAACACTAAAAGACACCAGACACTTTTATTTTAGCGTTGTTATCAGCTGAAAATTCACTTTCAACAATGCTTGCTATTTGTTTAGAATCGCTAAGGTGTTGCTATGCATTGCTACGGTGTACAGACCGATGATATTCACAACTATATCGATAACTGTTATTGTTTTGCGAATACTAGTATAATTGCCACTGATATTTTTTCTGATGAATTGACAATAATTGTCTTTTTTTTAAATATTGGTATATCAATTAGGTGCAAACATAAGTAAACATATTTTAAAAAGCGTGAATATCTAAAAATAGCAGTGAAACCATTACCTTAGTAATGCACCTTAGCGATGCGCAAAGCTTAATCTTTTTCTTTTTAAAACTGGCTCTAGCAATAAATGGCACCTAGTGTTCTCCAAATTAGAAACGTGCAGCTTACTAATAAGTCACAATGATCAACTTACTAAAATAAGACAAATAAAACACAGCATTTTTCTAGCAAGGTGGACAAGTTCTTTTTTTTTAGCTTTTTTTATTGTGTGGCTGCTTACTTGGTTCCGTTAAAAGAGAATACCACATATATTATGGTCTCTAGAAACGGTTCAGCTCCCTCCTTTAATTGATTTCAGTGTGATTTATTTCATCAGATTTTATTGTCCACCAGGTGCATTACAAGGCGGATGGCATAGAAAATACTACGCACCTCCCCTAACAAGATTTGAAACATAATTCTTGTCTGTAGTCGGTCAGCGGTGTGGGAGTTATGCAATGTAGTTTAATACTTAGGGTGAGGGATTTGAACAAACCTTCTAAGCCAAAGTGTGAGCCATAGTGACACTTGCCTTTACGAAGAAACTGTCTTTATAGCTTTCCGAAGAAAGCTTACGAATAGCATGGTTTTCCTAAAAATAAACGAACGATCTTGCAAAATAAAAGTGGATCGCAAATGTGGGAACAAAAGTTGCAGGCACACGCCATATATCGGGGCCCGTGGGCTGTCTGAAGGTTGCAGAAGCACCGCAGCTGCTTAAGTTATTTTAAGCTGCATTATAGGATTCATTGCCACTGGGGAGCAGCTGCGGCCATGATTAATGCTACACCGCCCTCTGACGGCGAGAGGCAATTATGGCAATGATAAAAGGAGAAAGAAACCAGTATGAGTCATATCGCCTCACGCTCCGCCTCAATGTCACCCTCTCCGGTTTCTTCGGGAGGTGCTGGACAGGAGGGTAATTGGGTAACGCTAACTAATGACTCTCACGGCAAAGCCCCGGCAGAGGTTGCTGGAATATGACCACTGCGGATGCTTGAATGTCACGGCTCCGGCGTGCGAGCGGGTGTGCGCTCGTGCGTGAGGCCGTTCCAGCTGACTCATCAGATCTCGAGCGTATCCCTTTCCCAGGTTGCTGTGGGTTTTTGCCGAGTCAGGCTGGCAGAGCGCCCGGTGTTCCCCAAGGCTCGCTCTTTAGCCCAGTCTAAAAAAAATGGCCGTGAGGGAAGTGCAAATGCAGGCTTTCCAATTTATCAGGCTATTTTAACATCTCAGGTATCCCATCAGTTATTCTTTTCTTTTTTTTTTTTCTAAGGAGATGAAAGCTTTTCCGGACCATTAAGCGGCGTGATGAATTGTGCATAGCAAGAGGGAAATAAACAGCAAAAGAGAACATGAGGACGTTTCACGAAGGAAATATAATAAATTAACTGACATCAACCGTATGCTTAGTTGCTCTTTGCAAGGAAACAAATGATCGGTACCACATACTGAAACCCGTATTGTAACGGAAAAAACGAAACGAAACAAAAAAAAAGGTTAAAATCTTGTCTGTTCATTTGACACCTGTAGACTTGCAATATATTCAAATTTATACTAAAACACAAACGGACCTCCGAAGTTCCGTCATGCATTAGTTAAGACATTCACTCAAAGGTATCTTACCTTTGCAAGGTCCACTAGAGAGTTTGCTTGGTCATTCAGCTTGCGTTGCTCCATTTTTACACTTCTTAATCTGAACACAAGACCATTCAGAGCCCAATAGTGGCAAGCGGTCAGTACAAAAATCTTTTGACAGGTTCTCCATTCACAAGCCACACATTTTGGAAGCACTCCTAGGACATGCACAAGACATGAGGAGAGAATGCAGGGATTGAAGGAGGACTGAGGCGCATGCAAGTCAAAACTTCAGTGGGAAAGAGGCTGTGGGCCAGGAAAGTCATTTCTTTTCTGAGGGATATTCTTCTCCACACCTCTTACAGGAACGAAGCAATGCTTTATCAACATCTGATGGAAATTATGAATATATAATGACCTTGTTGATGCATACAAAAGTACACCCGAGGCTCTGGTGAGAGATTTTCTAGTTATTAGTGAGAAACTGATGATATATTATAAACCTTTCGAAAAGCTTCGGTGTATTTCATATATATACAACTTCACCAATATTACACAACATGTCAGTCTTTTCTGGTTGTAAGAGCATATTTACAGTTTATTTTGAAATGTACTGTAAAATCATTATCGTGTTTACAGTAATATACTTATGGTAGATGTCTATAGAGGCCAGGCTTTCAAATGTTACAATATACAGTGTGTACATAAACATACACATATACATAAAAATTGTACTTTACAGTAACACTAATAAAATTTGTCTGTCTATCCAGTATTTCAGGACTATGTAAAATAGTTCAAATTATATTTGCAGAATTATTTAGATTTTTATATTCCTTTTTTCATTTTAACTAAACTTTTACTTATTATGTTGCTTCGTTTTATTTGTGTCTGTATAGTTTTTTTTTCAGTTTAAGTTCTTTTATTACATCAAGATAAACTAAATAAAATTAGGAACGTTGATAGTTTTTATTAGATTTCAATTAGATTATTATTTACACATTTCCGCTGAAGTTTTTTTTAAATTAATAAACAGTGCTTTTAATTAGCAATATGTTATTTTTTATAGTTAACAAAAACATGAGCTCTACATTTTGCTTTTAATTGAATATAATAATCACAATTACACTCCTGTGAAAGGGACAGCCTTTTTTTGTGTGCGTGTGATGCTTCACAGCACGTCCATAAGAGTCTAATTTGCATTGAACCCGGAACATTCTTTTAAAATAATGAACATAAAACCGGTTTCATATCGTATTTTAAACGGATTACTGTTTACTGTAAGGAAGCTGAGATAAATGGCCTTTGAGAACTGAATACTACATCACACAGCTTTGTAAACCAACCCTCTCACTCAAATCCATACTGTTAGCATTAATTATTCATCTCCTTCATTTAATTAGGTTTCTCAGGAACTACTTATCTTCACTATACATTAAGTGTTTTCTTCTCTCGTCCTCAAGGGCACTGCGAACAGCACTCCTGCGAGACTTGCGCGGGAAACGCAAGAAAGCTGTACTCTGTTCTGGGGTAAAGGGATTGAATCACAGCCGGAGATATTTGTAATCGTTGCTGAGAAAGAGCAACATTTAGCAATTCATTGTGTAGAGACCGACGCATTACGAGTCGACTTAAACTCCCTAATTAAACTCGGAGAGTTTGATGACACAGATCAGAGAACAGACAATATGGGCGGCCTCCGGGGACTGGATGGTGATTGGCCCAGATGTAGCAATTTCCGTCCGGGAGAGCTGCATGGAGTGTAGCATCTACATGGATGCAAAGACTGCGATTCTGCTGCCAACCACCGGAGTGCGCAAAAAAAGCATTACACAGTTGAAGAGAAAAACCAGTGCAGGGTCTGTCCATTGCAGTGCGGTCTGGCCGTAGACTATCGGATGAATCACACACAAACATGTCCAGGTCATATTTTATAACTAAGTCAGAAAAAATAAGCAATTATATACAGAAAATGTGCTGTTTTTAGAACCATTAACATTGTTTGGATTGACATTAAGCACTAATTACCCTCTAGTTCTTATTATTGCACAACTCCTTATTTCATTTTAACTATCATGCTTTTTTAATTCGATAAAAAAAAAAAAAAAAAAAAAAAAAAAATATATATATATATATATATATATATATTTTTTTAATGTATAGAAATAACTAAATATAAATATAAACCATAAACTTGAAATAATATAAGTTAAAGTAACAGTGATTCCTTTATGCTTATGGTAAATGTATATGGCATTCAAGTATATAAAATTTGTGTGAAAAAATATTTACTCAAAAAAATTCCATTGTCAGCTTTTTATATAATAATTATACTGAGTTATACTAAATATACTAATTTTAAAATTATTATTCTCAGACATGACTGGCTTTAAACACGATTTAGTTTATGTGAAATATATACCCATATGTTTTTTATTGTAACATTTTATAATGTAAACAAAATAGAATGTAGATTGAACAATGCTATTGTTTTTTTGAAGCACTCAATATCATCATTATTATTTTTACTTTAAATTCACTGTTTAGGTCATTGCTTTTATCCCATTATAAGAATCACAGAAGTAAATGTGTTTAATTGTCATGGGAGAAAAATTGTCCAAATCTTAATGGTCCTTAAACGATCAGAATTTTCTTTAAGTAAAACATAATTCATTTTTTCTCTGTTTAGAAGTTCATTTGTTTTCGGTGGTGAAATATGACCAGGACATCCCCACAGCAAATGCCAAGCACTTCATGTAGACAGATATAATTGCTTTTTAATTCCTAATGCTGAAATATTGTTTTACAATAAGTATGTCCTGAGAGATTGGCTCCATTAAATTCATTTTACAGTTGGATGACCGATAGCGTTTAGAGAGAGGAACTATATCTGACCATTAAAAGACATGAAAAGCTTTTCAAAGCATATATAACTAAATCTAATTTTTTCCGGGGGAGCCTCGCATCACGTTTCCACATCTATTGCGCCAATGCTAAAGCAGAGCCACGCGTTTGGCAAGCACCCAGTTTTCACATCAAGGATGTATTAGAGGAAAGCTCTAGCCTATACGCTGTACATTAACCGAGCTTCATTCAAGGCTCCTTCTGTTCCCCGAGACGTGTGTGGCGAACATTAGCTCCTGCTGGGGGCGAAGGGAGCAGTGCGTATTGGGATAAAAGTCGTCCAGAGGCTCCCCCGGGCACCTGCTGACCTTAGCGTCTGAGAGCTCTCGCTCGCTCACGCCGTCTCACGCCGAGGCATCGAGCTGTTTGGGTTTCTTTCTTTCTCCCCGCGTGCGCTTTCTTGCAGTCAGCCTGATTCACCACATGCTGGTCTGGGCCGCAGTGAAACAATGCAATCGTTCCTAGCAGCCGAAGCAAACGTTACACCCCGTTTGCCTCGCTGCGTAAGCTTCAGAAAACCGTTCAGCATGCTGAGCTAAAGACGTGGGGAAAACGTCCATTACGACTGGCAAAATTCGAAGGCCGGCCGATTGGCATTACGACTAAGGGCTTCATTCGCAGCGTTAACCGGTCATCCAAGTGGGAAATGAAGGGGTGGTGGTGGTGGGGGAGGGTGGGATATGCAGAGACAGATGTTGTTTCAGGAGCAACTCAGATTCCATGAGCCCAAAGATGCAAAGGTGAGAAAGAGCTGAGAAACTGCATGTAAATGATAGGGTTTCAGGAACGGTCATCGTTCGACTCATGGAAGCAAAGTAAAGTTTTTAATCAGTGGCTGCCTGATTAAACGTCCCAAATAAATCACGTTCATGCAACAATGGAAAGAAAACACCCTCTATCATTGATAACTGAAATTCATTGGATAAAATGGTCACGTATAGTCGCTTCAGTTGGTTTATGTAGGTGCTGGTTATAGGAAGGTGCAGCTGAAAAGTGGCTAAAATGCTAATTGAGTGAATTTCACAAAATCTCCAGGTCGCATTTCAGCTCAAAATCTGAAAGTATTATAAATTCATTCAAATCAAAACAATTTATAAAAATGAATATCTATAATATGAAAAATCTAAAATAACTGAAATGTTATTTTATTATATTTTATTCAAATTTATTTAGCTTTTGTCATTATTTTCATCGTAAATTAGCACAACTGATCCTTACATGTCTCTGCATTTATCTTATTTTAGTATTTTTTAAATTCCGATTGCTCTAATGTAATTTTTTTTAATCATTTAGCACAATCACAGTATACAAATACTTTACATACAAAAACATTTAAATGTTTTCTACAAGTTTTTTAATTTTTTTACGTTACACATAAATATACACACACACATAATTTGGCACTATATTACTGAGAATTGGCAGAAAATGTGCTTAACTTTAATTGCGCTAATAAAAAAATACAAATAAAGCTGCGCCAATGGCCACTGACTTCAAATCATGACTCGAGGACCTTTTCAGATCCTGTTGTCATCGTCAACTGTAAAAATACACAAATATATTAATTCAATTTTATTTATGTGGATTTTGGGGTGAAAGCCTGGATGTTTTTGACAAGTTTCATGAAAGTCAGCTAATTAGCAATCGTGTTAAATCAAAAGTTACATTTATTGTCTCTAATACTCCCTTTGTTAAGGAAATTAATTACACTGGAAAAAAACATAAGTATGTGGAAACTTTAAATCATGCTTGGTATAGTTTATAAAATGCTGTTGAATGAATGAATTTCACTTATCAAATAAGGGTGTGTACATTTTTTTTGTTCTGCTCATTAGATAGAAATACAAGCTCTCATTTGCATGCACACAACAGATCTGTATCTAAAGGTGAGGCGAAGACTTACTTTCGAGCTCTATTGCATTGTGTTGACACAAACAGGAAAAAAAGGAAACATAAAATAGACAAATGAATTATCACAACAGTTAAAATGTGGCATGGTTATTCTGTTCAGATCTCTCTGAAACCTCCATCGACGCACACAGTCATCGGGTGAAGGTTCCGGAACATTCTGGAAACATTCCATTCTGCTCCGCCCACTGACCGCCATTGTTAGGCTTACCAAACTACACGCTATTCATAATTCACAGCTAGCCTTTTAAAAAATACTTTCTTGCACACAAAACCAAAGAAACATTGGCTAGATTGACCACATCTGTCATTCAGCAAACAAACAGCAGTCTTCCATTTTTTATCCATATTACTATTCACTTTTTTTCAGATATTTTCAGACGGTTTCCAACAAAGCATGGAATGTTTCCGGAGATATTCCACCCCTTAGCAGCATTAATGCTAACAGCTTACATTTACATTTAGTGGTGGTTTCTACCGCATATCTGACGATACTGCTGAACGGGCGCTAGAATATTTAGCGTAATTGCTTAGGGTTGCTAGGTGGGTTCTAAGACATTGCAAGTGATTGGAGTTATCTTTATAGTTGTTGTCTAATGCGTGATCAGGCATTTACTAAAACACGAAGCTTCACCACCAAACTCACGCCATAGGTTGGTGCGGAGGATAACATGCTAAACAAGTGAATAAAACCAGCTATTTTGGGAGCGTCGCAAATCTGCAATGTTTGCATTCTTAGAATGCAGACCCTTAGAAAAAGCAGCATCTTATAGAGCGCATCAGATTTGGTCTCTTTCTGTCCTTCTTTAACGCGCCAGATGCGCTGTGTGTCAGTCTTGCGCCACTCGTTTAGTTAACGACACTCTGGCCCGAGAGTGCCGATCTTACGTACCCTGCTGTTGATTAAAGCAGGGGGTTGATGGCACAGCAGGTGGTGCATGGGATGCTGCACACAGGCTTGAGTTACAGCTGGCACCACCCACCCCCTCCTCCCATGCACGTGCAAACCACGGACGCTCTCTCCCTGTCCCCAAAGCCGCTGTGCTCAACCTTGGCCGTGACGTGCCACCATCATCATAGCCCTGTCAACAGCGCATTTGCTTATCGCAGTCCGGCACCAGAGGACAAACAGACCTCCAAAAACAAGACGTGTTCCTTATTTCCTGTGTGGCCTCGGCATACGTAGGGCATCTAAAACGTACCTTGGCCTGAAGATGGCCTGTAGATAATTTCAGGCAATTCGCTATTCTAGAACTAATGCATGATAAGAACGGCCTCGATCAGTGGAAATCGATCCTAGTCGTCCTCATTATGCAAAACGGCGTGCATTCAGTGTTAAAGGACACACGCTGGAGCCATTAGTGACGACTGAGCCAACTGGGAAGTTTCAGATTTGGTCTGCGACGGCAGTTTCCTGTCTTTATGGGTTTGGAAAGGGGCCAGGTGCTCTTTAAACATAAAGAACATTGAACAGAATCAGGGGGAGCGAATTAAAGTAGAAGATAGAAAAGCACAGCCCTGTTAAGACAGGCACTGGCTGTATCGACACTCACATATAGTCTTAATGAAGGCATGTGAACACATATACAACCATAAAAACACCAGAACACACACTAATGGTTTTACACAGAGCCGGGAGCGATTCGACCATTAATCTGCGATGTCATGTGTGTGAGCAGTAGTCTGTGGTTTATGCGTCCTGACTGAACATTAGCCCGCTCGCCTGTACTCCCAACATTGCTGCTGCAAGCAATCTCAGATTGCTTTCTTTCAGCTATGTGCCTATAAAAAGAGCCAGGACATTGTGTGACGTTACCCTCAGCGTTATTAGCTGTGATGTATCATGCAAACCACAGCCCGACGGCGTCTGATCCCATTTTGGTGCGAGAGTGAAATCAGAAGTTTGAATACATTGTCTCTCGATCTTTAGCAACTTTACATAATGAATCATGGTGATTGAGCGGTGAGGAAAAACAGATTTTTACTTCTGAACAAAAATATTCACTACCGTGATCCAAGGGTGTTAGGATGGTTGCTAGGGGTTTCAGTGTGAGGTTTCTAGCGTCCAAAAGGTTCTAAATGGATCTCTAGGTGTTGCTAGATGGTTCTGAGTGGTTACTAGAAGTTGTAGGGGTTGCTAGGTTGTACATGGTGGTTGCTAGTGGGACTAGGTAGTTTATAGGTGGCTGGTGGGTTTTTCTCTGTGGTGATTATGGTCTAAATGGTAGTCTGGGGTTTGGTAGGAATTTTATCTGTTTGCTTAGTTTGTTCGGTGTGGTTTCTATGGTCCACCTAGTGTTAGGCTAGGCTCTAAATGGAGGTTGCCTGAGATAGTCTAGTTGGTTGCTGGGTGGTTCTGTGTGGTTGTTAGGGTCTACCAAGTGGTCACTATGAATTCTAAGGGTTGCTAAGTGGTTCTGAGTGGTTGCTGAGTGGTGCTATGTGGTTGCTAGTTTCAACATGGTGGTTGGTTGTGATTTTGTGTGGTTACTATGGACTATTTAGCGGTCACTATGAATCTGAGGGGTCTGCTAAGTTGTAAATGGCAGGTACTAGTGGTTTCTAAGTGGTTAGTGGGTTGTCCTTTGTGGTTGTGTGGGTCTAAAAAAGGGCGGTTGCTTTGGCATTACTGGGAGATTGTGGGGGTTTGCTAGGATATTTTACGGGTGGTTGTTAAGCTCTATTCAGTGGTTGCTAGGAGTTCTAGGGTTTGCTAGATTATTAGTGTGTGTTGTTATTCTGTGTGGGTACTAGAGATACAGAGAGGTTGGAATGTCCAATTGCAATGTCCAATCTAGGGAGCTACTAAGTCACTGGAAAGTGATTGCTATGAAATTCTGGGTAGTAAGGATAAAGTTACTAGGTGGCTGGTAGGACATTCTGAGTGGTTGCTAGGGACTACATGTTGGTTGCTAGGGTATTCTGGTGTTTGCTAAGACATATTAGGTAACTAGTGGTGGTTACTAGGCAGTTGCTAAGTAGAAGGTAGACGTTGCTACAGTGTTCTGCATTGTTGCTACAACATTAAGGTGGTTGCTAAGTGGTTTGTCTTGGCAAATAGCACCATAGATGCAGAACAAAATGAGGGGAAATGAGATGTGAGATAAATGTTGTCTGCAATTGCGTGTGCAAAATTTTATCAATGTTTATCATTTTTTCGATTCAGCTAATTATGCTGAAAGCACATCTTTCAATAATGAATATTTGTCTTTACGAGCATGGTTGATTTAGCTAATTATAAAAGAGCAGCGCGAGGCAAAACAAACAGAAGGCATTCAATAATCTCATCTAAATTCACGAAAAGTATCTCCTCCAGCTGAAAATCACGACCAAATCTTAACAGAACAAATAAACCTTATCGCTGAAAATTATTTCGTGTTTGCTTTATAGCTAGCATTAAACCGGACACTACGCTAATGCCATAGAGCGGATGAAAAGTGGGACACAGCGATGAATAAACTTCAAATGAGGAGAGAAAAGAGAGAAAGGAAGAGAGAGTCCAACAGAAAGGCGGTGAAACTCGTCCCCTGACACCTTCATGAATAGTGAAACAGGAGTAAAGGACGATAGGATGTGCTCTCCACATCCGTCATGGTTTCCAGTTGCTTTAGAGATGCTCCTTATTCAATATTAGCTTACACGGCCCACAATTACAGCGTCAGCCATGGACTTCAAAGCCCCTTCGCTGCTTTGATACCGTTGCTTTGAGAGATACACGCTACCTGAATTTAGCTCAGTTTAATTACAATATTTCCTTAGGTCTTGTTGAAGATCATTTTAAACCTTTTGGCAAAGTGCTTTTTGAATTATGATATGCTTTTGAAAACAATTTTGTGTTTAACTCAACAATTAAAGGCACAGACACCCCAAAAAATTAAAACTCTGCTAACAATTACTCAACCTCAAGTTGTTCCAAACCTGTATCTGTTTTTTTCTTCTTCTGTTGAACATTAAAGAAGATATATTGAAGAATGCAGGTAAAAGATGAGAGGTTTCATTTTTGCGTGAACTATCCCTTTACGCTATTTCTACCACTTTTGTGACTATTTATTCTATTGATATACTATATATACACACTATTATATTGTGATATGATATTAACAAGACACTAAAATTCTGTCTATTAAAGTAAAGGTAATAATTAAATTCATGGTCAATAGTCAGGGGTGCACATAAGTGGTGCACAGGTGTGCATACTCGACCAAATAAAAAAAATTAGCTGTGTAAATGAGTTCAGACAGCACGTGTGTGTACAGACACAGCTGACAGCTGTTAATGTTCAATATCACAGTTTAGAGTGACTGACTGTAATGCTGTCTAAGATTTCTACTCAGTGAAAGTAGAAATCTAGACTATTTGCTGCTTAAATAAAGTAAAATAAATCTTTTTTTGAAATTTTAATTAAAAAAGAATCCTGAAAAAATGTACCAGGGTTTCCACATACAGACGTGGACAAAATTGTTGGTACCCTTTGGTCAATGAAAGAAAAAGTCACAATGGTCACAGAAATAACTGTTATCTGACAAAAGTAATAATAAATAAAAATTCTATAAATGTTAACCGATGAAAGTCAGACATTGTTTTTCAACCATGCTTCAACAGAATTATTTAAAAAAATAAACTCATGAAACAGGCATGGACAAAAATGATGGTACCCTAGAAAACACTGAAAATAATGTGACCAAAGGGACATGTTAATTCAAGGTGTGTCCACTAATTAGCATCACAGGTGTCTACAACCTTGTAATCAGCCATTGGGCCTATATATATGGCTCCAGGTAATCACTGTGTTGTTTGGTGATATGGTGTGTACCACACTCGACATGGACCAGAGGAAGCAAAGAGACGGATAATCCGAATGGTAACAAAAGAGCCTAGAAAGACTTCTAAAGAGATTCAAGGTGAACTTCATGCTCAAGGAACATCAGTGTCAGATCGCACCATCCGTCGTTGTTTGAGCCAAAGTGGACTACATGGGAGACGACCAAGGAGGACACCATTGTTGAAAACGAATCATAAAAAGCAAGACTGGAATATGCCAAACTACATGTTGACAAGCCACAAAGCTTCTGGGAGAATGTCCTGTGGACAGATGAGACAAAAATCGAAGTTTTTGCCAAGGCACATCAGCTGTATGTTCACAGACGAAAAAATGAAGCATATCAAGAAAAGAACACTGTCCCTACTGTGAAACATGGAGGAGGCTCTGTTATGTTCTGGGGCTGCTTTGCTGCGTCTGGCACAGGGTGTCTTGAATCTGTGCAGGGTACAATGAAATCTCAAGACTATCAAGGAATTCTAGAGAGAAATGTACTAGCCAGTGTCAGAAAGCTTGGTCTCAGTCACAGGTCATGGGTCTTGCAACAGGACAATGACCCAAAACACACCGCTAAAAACACCCAAGAATGGCTAAGAGGAAAAAATTGGACTATTGTAAAGTGGCCTTCTATGAGCCCTGACCTCAATCCTATTGAGCATCTTTGGAAGGAGCTGAAACATGCAGTCTGGAAAAGGCACCCTTCAAACCGGACACAACTGGAGCAGTTTGCTCATGAGAGTGGGCCAAAATACCTGCTGAGAGGTGCAGAAGTCTCATTGACAGTTACAGGAAGCGTTTGATTGCAGTGATTGCCTCAAAAGGTTGCGCAACAAAATATTAAGTTAGGGGTACCATCATTTTTGTCCAGGTCTGTTTCATGAGTTTATTTTTTTTTAATAATTCTGTTGAAGCATGGTTGAAAAACAATGTCTGACTTTCATTGGTTAACATTTATAGAGTTTTATTTATTATTACTTTTGTCAGATTAAAGTTATTTCTGTGACCATTGTGAGTTTTTCTTTCATTGACCAAAGGGTACCAACAATTTTGTCCACGTCTGTAAATTATTTCTGAAGAATCATGCGACGCTAAATATAGAAGCAATAAAATATTTGGTGACATAGTAATATTTTACAATGTTACAATTTTTACTGTACTTTTGATTAAATAAATGCAGCCTTGGTGAGCATAAGGGGCAACATTAAAAATATAAATGTAAAAAAATCTCACCAACCCAAATAATTTAAATAGCAATGTATATAGTCTCGTACTTTGCACTTGATACAACGTGCTTTACAAACATAAAATACAGTTTTAAATTATTTTAAAGTTTGAACACACATCTTATTTTTATACTAGACAAAGATAGTAATAAAAAAATCGGTCAGGTGGAAAAAAAAAACTTTAAGAAGTCAGTTTTTTCTTACGAATAATGGGCATCTCACCCATTTAGTGGAAGCTCATAATACAAGGTTTGAAGTGTTTCCTGTAACGTTTTACATTGTATTGCTGAGAAAAGAGTGTTTGGTCTTTCTGTGGTTTTATAACCCAACAATAAATAGGCACAATTTCGAGCAAGTATCTCTGAGAGTGGCTGAAAATAAAACATAGTGAAGAAACTGCAAACCTACAGGGCTTCAGCCAAAATGAGGTGGGTTTATAACCATTTTGCCTTTTGGGCTTCCCAAATAATCAGTCACTGGAAGAGAGTGACATTTACAGGGCACTTACGTCCTCTTTTAGATGGCCCATAAATATCAAAAGTGAGACTGATGGGGGAAAAAGCAAGTGTCCTCACTTGCGCTTTACTGAGGGTGAATTAACTCTATCACAGAAGAGCAGAGCATCAATACGACAACTGATATTAAATATCTGAGATCATCAAAACAAATATTTACCACACAAATGAATCCTTCATCAGCGACTCCTACCCTGGGCTACAGGTGTCAAACAATTCAGAGCTCAAACCGTTTAAGTCTCACTGAAAACCAGACACACACATAAAGGGCGCGTGAAGTCCTGGCGGGGACATCTTCAGATGTCTGACTTACTGGTGAATGGCTTGAAGGAACTTGCGTTGATGTTTCCTGACTTTGGCGTGGTCCATCTTCCTCACCAGCTTGGTGTTTTTATAAATGAGCCACGTCTCCCTGAGAACATTAGCAGCTGTGTTTTTCACCTGTGGGAGAGTTAGCATTTGTAGCATTTAGAGATCGGTCCCGCTGAGGCGTCTTGGGCCCCCGATGTTTGAACGTGGCTTACATGGTTAGCATAATAAGTTTCAAGATAGCAATCAGGTCTAAGATATTTTGTTCTTGTGCTTTTCAGTGCGTTAAAATAAAAGGGGCAGGGGCTCAGTGACGGGTAACTCTGTTAGAGCTTAAAAGTTGGGCTCTGGGAGTAAAATTCCCTTTTATTTTTATAACTAATTTTTAACAATAGTTTCTAAACCAGATTTGCGATGAGCTACAAGGTTGTTAATCGATGGTATATGATTTTGCTGAAGCCACTGGCCCACATTATTCAGCTTGTTTTTTGTTTTTTTTAAATAATATCAGTGTTCATTCCTATATATATATAAAATATATATATATATATATATATATATATATATATATATATATATATATATATACAGTGACATTCAAAAGTTTGTGATTTGTAAGATATTCGTTTTTTAATGGAGTTATTCCCATCAAGGTTGTATTTATTTGTATTTATTATTAAAAAGACGCAATATTGTGAAATATTATTCCATTTTACAATACTGGTTTCCTATTTTAATAAACTTTCAAATAAAATTCATTTGAATTTTCGGCATCATTACGCCAGTCTTCAGTGATCCTTCAGAAATCATTCTAATATGCTGATTTATTATCACTAGTATTTTTTTGAAACCTGTGATACTTTTTTCTTTGATTCTGAAGTTAAAACAAACAGCATTTATTCAAAATATAAAACTATTTTTATCCAGTTAATATATCCTTGCTGAACAAAAAAAAAGAAAAAAGAAAATATAACTGACCCCAAACTTTTGAACTACTATTTTGAACATACACTGATATTTTTAATTTTTTATTTATCAAAGATTCATGAATAAAAAGTATCATAGGTCCCTAAAAATATTTCCAACACTGATAATAAATCAGCATATTTGAACGATTTCTGAAGGATCATATGACACTGAAGATTGAAGTAATAATCTTAAATTTAGCTTTGATCACAAAATAATCTTTATTTTAAAGTATATTAAATTATAAAACTAATATTACAGGTTTGTTCTGTATTTCTTATTAAATAGATACAGCCTCGATAAACATAAGAAACTTCTTTAAAAACATAAACAAAACAAAAATAACTTTTGAACGGCACTGTGTATAAAACACCTTTTTATTCATCTTTTATTTAGAATTGTTTAACCGATTGTTTAATTCGATTTTGTTGTTCTCAATGGTTCATGGGATTGTAGTTCACTATAGCTCTTTCCCTCGCTAAAGCAATTACCGTACACCATCGCTTTTTTTCTTCAAATCAGTTTGTAACGATTTGGTTCACATCATAGCTAGTTGGTCCGGTTCATGTGTATCTTTAATGAAATTAATGAAAAATGATTGCCTATGAATAAAAAAATTATGGCAAATATACTTCCAAAACCAAGAAAAAAAATTGCCAGATACTAGCACTATATAGAGTTTGGTGTTAGCTTGTTTTGAAGCATTAGCATTCTCGGTCTGTGTTAGCCTACTCAGCTAATCGTAAAATAACACACTTCGTTTATGTGACAAAGCTTATCTGGCTAACCAAGTAAGCCATTTAAAAAAAATGAAAGCCTATTTCTTTAATATTTACAGCCTATTTCTCACATTTCTGACATCGTTGTAACCCTTTTTTGAGATCATTATTAGCAGTCTTCCTCTCAAAAACAGCATTTTGTGTACTTTTTTTTAAAATGTTTTGTAACTGTTCTGTAAGCAGCACGTCACCTTAACGCATTTAAACATTTTGTTTATATTTAATAAATGCAACTTATTTTCCGCTTTGCATAAGCTGGATATTATTTTCACAGGTTTGCAGGGATTAAGAATAAACGGTGACGTACGACGCCACAAGGCTCGGGTTTGGGAGTTCAAGACTTACCCTTTTTGTCAGCTGGGTGTCCATCATGAAGTTATGTACATGTTTTTCGGCTTTGGTTAATTCCAGTTTTTTTGCGACCACAGCGACCACCAAAGCAGTGCATCCGGCTCCCTGACAAAACAAACAGCCGTCTTAAGCTTTCAGTCTGAAACAAAGCCTACGTTACGCTGAGATACGCCACTTACCATGATGCCGGTGAGGAGACAGACTCCTTTCCCACAGTATGTGTTGGGGACCATATCCCCATATCCAATGGTTAGAAAAGTTATTGAGATCAACCACATGGCTCCAAGGAAATTGCTGGTTACATCCATGTTGTCATGGTATCTGGTAAGGGCAAAATGGCATTAGCAAAACAACTACAATTACTTTACGCCCTCCTATGACTGACTTAATTGTAAGCTAATCAATCAGGCGTGAAAATTGTGCTAATTGGTCTCACGTTATGCATTTAAGTAGTGTTTGCCCCACCGCAGCAGTTGGACGTGCTGTTGTTGCTGTAAGCTAATACTTAATTGGCTAATTGAGGGAGCTAGCTGAGTTGAGACACAATTGACTCGGTTTCCAAACCTATTTAACTGCTGTTTAAAAGGTTACGCAGCTCACAGAGGCTCTCCAGGTCTGCAACGTGAGAGATTTGATATCTATAGGGTTTAACAGGTTGAGAGAAAGGCAGAGCGTCTTTATCCTTTTTCTTTTTCCGAAACGATGCATTTTTAATACTTCGAGCTCGGTTTCTAGAAAATGTGAATATTTTACTTCTGCACAACCTTGCTGTATCTTGTCGTGTTGCGTGCGTCTCGCATCTCATTTTCGAAATCGAATCGCAGAGTAAACCGTGAGTTTTCAACAAAATGAATTTATGAAATTAAATTGTTTTTATTTATATTAAAATAATATTACGTATAATAAATGTTTATATTGTAATATAATATAGACTAAAACGAACACATGATACCTGTATATTTTTCAAAATAATATTATATATTCTAAAATGTATACACAAACTTCAATAATCTACTGTCAGAGCAACAAAGCGGGCCACCTTTCGCACGCCCTCACAGTCCAGGCGGCAATGATCCACAGAGAAATGGTGAACACCAGCAGCACTGTGCCGGGACAGATAGTCATGAGGGTCTTCATGACAAAGCGTGTGTTGAAGTTTATCTTGTTGAGGGCACCGATACTGCGCGACGACGCATCGGTGAACAGTTTGCTGTGCAGCAGCATGACGCGAGCGATGAGGTACAGACGGAGAAACATGGGAATGGACAGGATGATATCCACGTCAGCGTCTGTCTTGGACGGTGCGTAGGAAAAGGCGAGCCGCGCCGTCCACGTGAAGGTGTAGTTGCCCGGGATAGGGTGTATGGCGCACACCAAGATCTCCAGACAGATGAAGAAGATGCGCTCGTAGGTCATGGCTATCCTCCAGTCATCTGCAGCATTGTCCACCATGAACAGCTAGCGGCAGAGGGGAAAATGCGGAGAAAAAATTAAGACGTAAATAATTTCATCTCAAAACATAAATGAATTCAAATAAATTCATTAGTTAATCGCTTTAACGGCAAAAAAAAAAAAAAAAATCAAATACAAAATAACTTTTGATTTACATAATGTGGGTGTACTGTGTATATTTATTATTTATTGACAAATAAATATGCACATTCATATATATATATATATATATATATATATATATATATATATATATATATATATATATATATATATATATATATATATATATATATATATATATATATATATATATATATATATATATATATAAAATGTTCTGCTTGTATATTGTTGTACATAAATTATATGAATATAAAAATATAAATATAAATAAATGTGTAAATATTTAATAATAACAATAATAATATACACAGTACGCTTTAACGTATAAGCAAAACATTTTTGGGATGCGTTTAATCATTTGACTGCACTAAAATAAATCAATAAATGGATAAATAAATAAGTAAAGAATAAAACAGAAATAGATTCAGTCTTATTTTATAAATGATAACTTACTGTACAATAAATATAAAATAAAAAAGTCTTTATATTAGTGTTGTCAAAGGATTAATCGCAATTAATTGCACCCAAACTAATTGCAAGTTTTTGTTGAAGTAATTTTTTATGTATATATTAATGCACAAACATACAGGATATATTTTGAAAATATTTACATGTATACAGTACATTGTACAATTTATCATATATTGTATAAATATTTAATATAAAAGTATACCATATTTTTCTTAAATATATACATGCACGTGTGTGTTTACATGCACATACTAAATATACACACATATATATTGTAAACAAAAAGCTTTATTTTGAATGCGATTAATCCTTTGACGGCACTAATTATACAATAAATTCTTTTCTTAAATAATATAATATTATAATAATATTATCTTAAATAATTCTTAAATAATATTTTTTTAAATAAATAATATTTATTTTGTTGGCTTTGTTCTCCTCACTAACTGTAGCTTCTCTCACGTGCCAGATACAAGCAGGTTTCGCTCCAATTGACCAGCAGGCTCTGGAGCCGCATTGCTTTTTTCTTCTCTTTCTACATAGAAAATCTCCCTTTCCCCTTCTCCCCGATCCCATAAATATTTCCGCCCAGTATGGATCTGGCTTGCTTCATAACAGCACAACCGTTACCGTTCACTTTTTCAGCACCCCGGTTTTCCCTTTCACAGCAGGTATTTCAAATCATTTTTAATTAATTTTCACATTTTTCTCCAGGAAGAAAACACTCAATCAGTGCTGTAACTCTAAGAAACTCTCTCCCTTGATACACTGCTGTAATATAAAAAGCTAAGATTAATATCAGAACCCAAACTATTTACCTCAAATTAATTCAATTTCCATTTATTTCCAGATAAAATAATAAACACTAAACCTTTTCCTGTAAATTCAAAGATTTTTTAAAAGTTTAGATTAGAATACAAATCCAAATTTAGTCTTTCTATTTAAAAATTTGATGTTTAATTTGAGTTCTTTGCTACTGTTTCTTGTTATTGTGAAATGTACAATAATTTTTTTTCATTTACAATTTTTTCTTAATGTTTACCTTTTTCAATTAATTATATTTTTGCTTTAACTTGTTGAAATATAAAATAAAATGTAAATAAAGCATTTCAATTTGAGTTTAAATTAAAAATTTGAAGTTAAAATAAAAAAAAAATAAAAAAGTACTTTGTTTCTTGTTAAAAGTAAAGCAAATGCTTATAAAAATTATACAAGGTTAAAATTATACAATGTTTAGTAAACTTTTGTTTGCATCAACAGAAAGCAACACTGCTCTTGTGATTTCAGAAACAATATCTGTATATAAAATAATTTTAATGAAAGTATTTCAATCCTGCTGAGTGCTTTTCAATTGCTTTCTGTTTCCATAACAACAGCAACCTTTCTGATTGGCTGGGGCCTCTTCAGCATTGTGGGTAGTGTAGTTCTTCAGAAATATGGCCCTATGATTTCCGCAATGCAGGAACCACGGACTGACTAGCGAAATCCACAAATTCACATTTTTGGATAGATACAAAAAAACGTATATGAGTACACTTAATAAAAACACGATATGGATTATAGATACTATTTAAATATGAATTCTATATGTTCTGCATGTCTAAATATGGCACAGATGCATGGTTACATATACACATACAGAAGTGTCACATTAATGTATGAGTACATGAACACATAAATGTAATCTCTAGAACTGCTCTGAGAGTCAATTTATAAGCATTTTATTGATTCTTTGAGTAAGTCTATCATAAAAAAAACTTAAAACTGTCAGTTAAACCTGAAGTAACATGACAAAAATAATATGTAATGTAATTACAGGACTACTAATAATAATTTAATTAATTAAACCTTGTTTTTAAAGGAACGCTGAGTAAGGAAAAAAATTAAATAGACTTTATGGATGCTTTTTGTTTATTAATATTTAATGAAATCATTAAATTGGTCAAATTTGTAAAATTAAGTAAATTTTTTTGTACAGAATTTGAAAAAAAAAATGAAATATGTAAATATGTAGCGATTTTGTTACAATTTTAATAAATTGGTGTTTAGCATGGCAAGCTTCATGATTTTAATTCATTAGACATTAATTAATAAATAATTAATGAGTGGTACAATTTAAATGGGCAAATTGGAATTTCCTAGGGCCCAACACAAGGAATTGTAAAAAATGAAACTGAAATCACGCTGATTTTGGTACAGTAGCTTCATCTTGCAACATGAAAGGTTATAAGTTACCGATGAAAATGGACTTCTCTGTAGAGATAATGAATGGGATTTAACCTCGGGAAGCGTCGGATCTTTTCCCTCCCTAACGATCAGCTTCTTCCTGCGCTCTCGATCACCTCGAGGTACCGACAGCCGACGTCGGCGTGAGATATTTCACTAGAGCGGTGCAGTCAGCACAATTCAGAGGCTTCTGCTGACAGACTTCATCCAACCAGACTGTGGCTATCTGATACGAGAAAAGGTGCAAACGATAAACCCCTGATCCAATATGTGCAAACGGCTTTCCTGCCTTCTTACAGCACCGGGCTATTTCACGAGTAATGGGTTTATGTGGCGCATAACCGAATTATTCTTTAATATGACTCTTGCTCGAGGCTTTGAGATGCTGCTTCGGCGCTGTCCTGTGGTTTTCCCCTCATGTAGTAGCACACGTACAAAACCTCGACGTTTGGGTGGTTTAATAGCATTTATGGTCACTTATTTAGTCTCCTGGATCTACGGTATCTGGATCACGGGGCAGATGTTTGAATAAATCGAATGATGTGAACCTGGCAGAGGCTACACGTAAAATTTGCAACTGTTGTAATATAAACTGACAGGCTCCCAAATAACCTTGATTTAGACTGAATTCCTGATCTCTGAATTCATCATTAAGAAAAACCGCTCCACTTCTGGAGGCAAGTGAGATTAATAACCCAGAGTCAGTGATAATGCATTAAAACATTAAGTAAATCTGAGTGCTGCTTGACAGTACCAAAACATGTTGAAGCTAATGGATTTTGAAAAGTTGTTAGCGCACTGTTACGCTGTTGCTATCGTAGATGTTTACGTAGATGCCATATTCGAAGGTGCTATAGACATGTCGACGCGTCAACCTTGAAACGGTCAACGTGTAGTTACTCAAAGGAAAAATCAATGAGTTTTCCAAGAACTCCTGTAGAACCAGACTAAACCGTTCTGTGGTTTTATGTTCAAAACCAAATACTGTATATAATAATTTACTCGCATGAAATGTACTGTAATAATTGCTTATTTGCATAATTGCTCGTATTTATTTTGCCAAATTTTTGCACTAATATGGTAATATATAAAATAAAAGAGCGATATTTACCTAAATAGGATATTTTAATATTAGAAAAAAAAAATATTAAATATTCCTGTCTTTGTAATCTTAGGTTTTAGCATAAAGGTCAAGTGATTATTTTTTTATTATTGATACACCTTTACAGCATTTTATACAATTAAATGGATTTGCTAAAATAAAGATTAATTAAAAAATGCATAAAAATACATACATTTTGTGATATTGAATATCATAAAAATACAGATATATACTGGGACTGAAAATCTTTGAATTTAAATGTATATTTCCATTTTAAATTTGGTTTTTATAGCAAAAACAGATTTATTTACAGCACATCAATCAATTTAAACTGTCCGATTCAATCAATTTATCACCGCAGAACTCAACTAAACTCAATGATTTGCTTATGTTGTCACTGATTGTATTAAAATGTATAACAAATATTATATTTTTGTCATATTAGTTCATGAAGGGCCTTAATGGGAAAAAATAAAACTCTTTATTAATGAAAAACATTTACAGTTTAACGCAATTTTTTTTACACTAAATATACTAAATGCACTTGGTGAGGGTTTACGTCACTTAATTTTATAATCATTTTGTAGCAAATGGATAACTATTGAGATGCTAATTATCATAAGAATATTGATAGAAAATATCTATTTTGCAAAGCATTATAATGAACAACATTAATTGATGGTAATAGTAATGCTCGCTTTAAAATTTTCACTAAAATTAATGACAAAGAAATCTAGTCGAATGGACTGTTACTTAAAAAAAAAATTCTGAGCACTAAAATTCTGTATTAATTTTAAGGTATGACAAGTATTATTTTTTCCCCATAATTATATTTATATATATATATATATATATATATATATATATATATATATATATATAAAATATAAATATAAATATAATTAAATGTCATTCTTCATTATTCAACTACATTTTTAAAAGTATTTTACTTTTTTTTACATTAAAAACATTCAAAGTAATTCATTATAAGTAAGGAAACACACAGGCTCACCGAAATATTGAGTTATTTTGCCCAAGCTTACTTGAGCAATAATAATTAACGGTAACAGTAATGATTTCTTTAGCCACCGACGCTATAAATCTCGATATCATTCGGACAGAACATAAATCCTTCATGCCTCAAAGCTTACAGAGGTTTTTTTTTTTTTTTTTTAGCCAAAAGACTGTAACGACAAAATAAATATTTTCATTTTAGACTTTTGTAGTACCGCCTACACATGTTAGTCACATGAATCACACAGCCTCAAAATACGACACTAATCCCTTATATTCATGCGACGCACATGCCATAAAAAAAAAAAAAAAAAAACACACTCCTACATCGTATCCTAATTCGAACCCAGCAAAAAACACATCAAAAACCCTGGATTCGACCAGAAATAAAATCAGGCCTCGCAGGTCTAATCACGTTTGGACGTTCCCGTCTGCACCGGCTCACGACAGAAATCGTAAGACCAGAAGAAAGGGAGATTTTAGACCAGATAAGACACATCAAGTGTCCTAAAAGGCCTGACAATTGCCAGAGATGCTGTAACATTAACCAGCCTGTCTGTTAGTTTAGGCTGTTGTTCGACTTTCCGTGCGAGTGTAACTTAGACAGCGAAACACAAGCTGCCTTTCCGAATGGTGACAGACGCTATCTTACTCAAAGCTTAGCAACAACAACAACCGGCAACAAACCACACAGCCTGCACAAAGGATGATAAGCGCGAAGCTTTCATTTTGTTTATATGAGGAAAACATGTCACGAAGCCACCGCTTTCAACTTACTAGCTTCAAAACGGAGCAATTAAACATTTAAAATGGGTTATGTAAGGAAACCTACTTGGTAGGTAAAACCAATTATGGTAATGGACGGCCTGCAATACAATACTCAAGGGTGCTTCACCTTCAAGCATCCAATATTCCTGCCTTGTGCTTGAGCAGGTAGTTATGGAAAAATGCTGAATTTGACAACAGAGGGGAAGGTGCACGTGTAATGGCCTGGTTACGACAGCTAAGGGTCGTACCTGATAACCTCAACAGGTCCGAGAGCGGAACTGCGCCGACTCGTTCGACCAAGACGAGGCAGATGTGCAAAATAAAGATCAAAATCATTCAAAAAATAATCACTGGGCGAAAAGAATCTCTAATTGTGAATTAGCTCTCTTCTGCAAAAGCGTTTAAATGAGTTTTGCAATCGTTGCTAAAAACAAATTAGGTAACGTTTTGTCAAATTGTTTATTTTTTTTATAAATTTTTATAAAATTTTATAAAAGATTTTTTAAATCTTTGAATTTGAACTTAACATATATTATATTGTATGTTATATATATATATATATATATATATATATATATATATATATATATATATATATTGTATAATATATTATACATATTTTCATTTTGTATTCTTATTCATTTGTATAAAACCGTTCAAAATATCCATTTTAAATCAGTAGATCATTTCAAAACTCAACTCAGTGATTTTTAATATAACTTACCTTTCTATAGTACCTTATTTTTTTGACAATTTTATAGAAAATTAAGAGTTGGTGAGTTTGATTAATTTACACATTCGAACTCCTAGAAAATTCGATTCGATTTACACGTTTACTTAAAATATTAATTGATGCATTTATCAAATACCGTAAGTGTTCCATTAAATAAAATTCAAGTAAATATCGCGTACAGGAAACAACTAAAAATGGTTAAACGCAGTTCTTGTATTTGTTTACTTAAAAACATGGCCTTATTTGTAACTATTTTAAATGATATTTTCTTTAAATCCGTCTTTTGAGCAATACATGACAATTATTTAAAGAAATTTAGAAATGTTCCGTTTAAAATGATAACGCTTTAGAATTTTCTATGGATAAATGACAGTATAGCTTAACTTAAATGTCGAAAAATGAACATTAGACCTGGGTTGGTTGAAGATTTTTCACTCATCGATATTCATCATTTTTCTCCCAAGTCTTTTAACGTCACAGCTACGTTCGGTGCATGTAAATTGCTATATCAAAGAGTGCAGGTATATTTGCAGTAGTGGCTCCATCACCCCCCGGCCTCGTCTAATACAGTCCTATGAGATACAGCGCTCAGCTCGAATGATGGATGCAAGGCTGACTTTGGCGGAGCATGTGGATTAATGAAAACCGCAATAAAAAACGGTCTAAACTGATCGGCGCGACACAAGGTCGATGGCTCTTCTGAAGCAGCCACGCTCCGCTGTTGCTCTACCAGACCTGGACTCTGTTAAAACGCCGCGACGACGCGGTAATCTATCAAACACGTGTCTGCACGGGGGGCTCGCTGCTTTCGCTCCCGTTTTCGCCTCGCGTTGCCTCGACAAGGGCGCGGACAAAAGGTCGTCTGCCTTTGTGCTCTTCGTCTGTCTAGTAAGCAGCAGGGGTTGGTTACTGGTTTCAGAAGAGCTCAATATAACTAATGGAGCATGGCTCAATATTTAATCTGTGTAATGTAGAGAATGGGAACATATATCTTGTCGCTAAGAAAAGAAATCGCTCAATCTCATTAGAGAATTAGGTAGAGAGGTTCAGCCCAATTACAAATTAATGCAATGGTTAATTTATGATATCAAAGTGGGTCCTAAGAGGCCACTTTGCTAAGTAAATCCTCAGTTGTAGGTTGCTTTCAGCTTTCAAGTTTCTTTGAAGGAGGACCCCGCACGCTTTCAGAGTTCGCATTTGTGTAATTGAACGCGGCCAGAAAAGGATGACAGCTGTTGTATAATTAAGTTAACTGTAACCTAATTTAACTCCTTTATAGCCGTTTAAATTAAACATACGCGACCTTAAATGAGCAAACATAAAAGCCACCGTATTCATATGAAATTGAATTCGTTTAATTTTGAAAACATCGATACTGTAACTTATCTCAGCGAAAAGCGGGCCACTTTACATTTTTCTCTAGCTATATAGATGTAAAATGAATTCAATTCAACTCAACTCAACATTAATTATTAATTGTAGAGTTATTCTATCTTTTTATAGCTAGTTATACCTATTCGTCTGCTAAAACATTATGCAGAATAGTAGTTGAAATGTAACATTTTGTATTAATTTAATTATTAAAAATGGTTCTTTGTGAAATTATAATAACTTTGAACTTTGACACTGGACTAAATCACAGTGTAGACGCTCTAGAAATTCAATTTAATCAATTACTGTTGTTGATCCCATTCCTAACAATAAAACATTACGGAGAATAATGTTTAAACCAAAGCCACAATTTTTTTGCACTACGTTTTTTTTGTCAATGTCAATTTAAAAATATCTGAAATTATGTAAAATTCATTTTGTAATGTTTTGCCTTAAATTACAACACCTCAGAATTTTCTAAAAGCTAAATTACAATATAAATGCTGTAAAAAAAGAAATCGTTTACATTTTAAATATCATTTGTTACGAATTGTAGATCCAACTCCTGCTAAAAAACATTGCGAAAAATAGTAGCGGCATGTTTTGATAAATCAGACAAGAGTGGATCATTTTTCATATTTAAAATTAGACATTTTTTATATAATGCTCTGTCTAAAATTACAGCGCCTTAGCATTTTACAGCACCTGAGCTAAATTACAATACAGACGCTCCGGTTATTTAAAGTTAGATTAAGCTAAATTAAATATTCAATTAAATATAAAGCCAAACAGATATTTCAGATCAACTTTATTTAAATGAACATCTTTACTTTAATCTTATAATCTCTATACTGTAATCCAGCTCAGTGAAAATTCAAGGGTCAGTGCTGAAGGATGGATACGTGACACTCGGCAGTCGTCTCAGGTAGAGTTAGTTGTCACAGAAAAAGGCAGTGCACATCCTCTATAGTGCATCGACGCTGCTCACGTGCTCTCATCACCTGACACTGCCCTATACATGCACTAACGTGACGTCATTTTAGGCATCCCGCGATACAGGCGATTTGAGGTTCAACTGAAGCTAACCATCATATTTCATTGATAAACCCCTGATAAAATGAAGGTCACTGATAAAAAATAGAAAAAGTATCAATATGGTGATGATGTGCATGTATTTGTAATGCGCCGAGCCCTCGCCTGGTCCCTGCAGAGACACATTTCTCTGGTAAAGCATTCCCATGATTGATGTCCCTCAGAGACCTGTGGGCCCTAAATATTACAGAGAGCGCAACTGGCTCATGAATACACGCCGTTATAATTCAACAGTGTGAAAAGTAATAAAACTGCTCAGGCATTTATGGTTGCAGCGCCAGAGCTCTTAATGGTTTTTTTTTTGCATATTTGCATGCATATTACAAAACAGTGATGTTGTTTCATGTGCATGCAGTTCAAACACGCCCATGTATGTTTCCATGTACTGTCATGATTTTATGTTGCAATCTGATTGAATTTTCGAAAAACATCTGAACAACGACAACAACAACTTCATGTACGCGGAGCAGAAACATTATTGTATTAAAGGGAGAGCACACCCAAAAATGAACTTTTGTCATAACCGATGTTGTTTCAGATCCATAGTTTGCATTCGAGATAAAGTTTTAGGGACTGAAACTTATGGGCTTGGTGTTGCTGGCGACACGTATTACTTTTGAGGAGACTTTTGTGGAGTTTGGCGCAAGCTGGCTCTGTAAATCATTATGTGAATTCGCTGTATGGAAAAGAGCAGCTTGGACATTCTATCAAACGTCTTTTTTTGTTTTAAAGAAAATTTCTAATCGTGGGGACAGAACATAATAATTTTACAGATAAAGTGCATTAAGGTGATTTTTATTAAATTTTTCGGTCCAACTTCATATCAAATGGCCTCATGTACTATCATTTAAATGAATCACTTGATACCATGCACTTGTGTAAATGTTTTTACATTGTATACATATTTTAAAAAAAATCCTGCATGTAATAGTTATAACTGCACTGTTGACCCATCCCTTACAACTTAACCCACCCTTTAACCTACCCATACCACCAGACCTTACCAGTATCCCACCTCAGTATGCAATATGACCACAGTAACTACTTAGTACATAGTAGTTAAGACCACTTACTACATTTATTGTTTAATTAAAACTTAGATGTGTCATTTTAATTTTAACAGTACTGATTTTAATTATTTTATCATTTCCCAAGGACTGCAAATCACAATTTTAAAACTGAACATTTCTGACCACTGAAAGAACGAATATGACAGAGAGAGGCAGAAGTGGCATAAATCAATAAATCTTTGATGCTGCATTTCTCCGGCTCTTAAGAGTGATATTAAATAGCGACAGAATTTTCATTTCTGTGGCATTTTTCTTTTTTTAAACACTGAGATACAAGAACCAGTCTAGTGAGTTGAAAGGGTCCGCTTTCTACGGCCTCCTCCTTTTGCATCATTGCGGCAAAGGTCATCAGCCACAAGAATGTTTCGTATTTAAGGTTGATTGTCTGGTTTTGTTATCATCAGATTGCACGGCTTCCCGTCCCATCACCTAATTGCCTTCACTTCAACGGCCACAAAGAGGAAATCTCAACATGACTCTTTGACATCTCAGTTGGACGGCTGTTCTTCACCTGTGGTCTTGGCAAGTACCTTGGCAAGCACAAAGTTTCTTCCATCCCTGCTGAAGGTCAACTTTTTTCGTCTTCGCGCTTTGTCTGCCAGTGCATCAAAACCCCTGGAGTCATACCAGATCACAATGCAGAAACCACCTGATAGAGCAAGTTCTCAAGTCAAATTTAAGAATGATTCATAATTCATCTGCAGCTGCCTTCTGCAGCTTTAGCCTTTTTTCTGCGACATTATGGCAAATGACTCGCTACTGCTTTGATTTACTGAAATGCAACATTTTGCAAGAACTCACTCAAGATGTTTTGAAGAATATCATTGCTGCTCTTTTCCAAATCAAGTAAATAGGCATGGATGATGTGAGAAGAGCCAATAAAGCACCACGAAAGTAGCCTATGTGACTTTTTAGACAGGCGACTAAAAAAAACCAAACAAACTAATCTTATTTCCTCCTCACTCTGACCATACACACTATTAACTAATAACACTGTGTCTGTTCTGCCAAAAGCACTACGATCTTGTTGGCACTATGTACTTACTGGCAGTACAAGCTTATTGGCGCTCCTTGGCCTTATCTAAGTGCTTGATTTATATATTTTGCTATTAACGCAAGTATTCGTCAAACCCAGAATATCCACTTTGGTATGATAGCTTCAGCCAAGAAAACAAATTTTCTCATTAGCCGGTCCCTTGATTTTGCCTACAGCTGTCCAAAGCAATGCCTTTAACCTTTGACAAGGTGCATAAATCGGATTTTTTCATTCGGTCAATACATCAATGGCCAAAACAGTACATTGGGTCAAGAAAAAGTGTTTTTGTTAAATTACACTGGTGTGTAAAATATGCAAACATTTTGTTTTGTTTTAAGTAAAAAAAATAAATGAATAAAATTGCTGCCATGAAATTCAAAACCCAGGTTGATTCAAAAACCCAAACCTGATTGCTGAAATGCATTCAAATCAATGTGAAACTGACATGTCCCTCTGTGATTAAATCCATTGGACTAATCTTTCCATCCCACAAGAAATTAACAGTGGTATTTCCCTACTGGACAAGCCTTCATAATATGCCTTTCTGATTCAACTTGAATGAGATATTTGTGCCTATTTGCAAGTTAAATGAAAAAAAAAGATAAATTATTTTACAGGGTTCCCACATTTTTAACAACTGGATTAGAATTTGGGTAATCATTTTATATATAATGCGCATAACAAAGGTTTTCGATAAATTACCATTTCATTTTATTACTTCGCTTTTTTATTAGTTCATTTGCTTATTAATTTAATAAGGCCTATAAATCACAAAATCACGTAATGTGCTGGTTTTCCACGAACCCTGAAAAAGTGAATACGAAAAAGAAAGAAGTGGAATAAATCAAATAAATCTTTGATGCTACATTTCTCTGGCTGCAGAGTATTTTAAGAAACGTCGAGAAGACCGTTGAGAAATTTACAGGATTTCATCCTCGCCGACAACATCTAAAAGTCTTAATCTTTTTTGTCAATGCATTACAATGGAGATATGGATGCTGATATCTATAAAATTCACCAGTAATACACTAATACAACAATTTACTGATGCAAGGTCATAAGACTGAGTGCTTTCCAAGTACTAAAACCATCGAGTCAAGTTCTTTCTCTCAACAAATATGGGCAGAAACGGCCTTAAGTGCAGATTTGGACACTCACTAATACCAATATGGAGACGTTGTACAGAAAGCCTCCATACTTGATCTATAAACTACATGGCTGTTGAGAAAGCACACGTGCAAGTCCATAGTTAACGCAGTTAAATGGACTACGAATCTTAGGTTATGCTCTAGCAAGATTTCCGTAATGATTTCAAGAAGATTAATAAGTACTTAAAAATGTCAATTCAACCTGGCCTTATCTATCCAACTAGCTAATAAACTGTGAACGGCCACTTTTAAACAAGGTCAACGAGTCACTGACAGGATTTCATGGCATGATTCGATTAAGCCGTTGAGAAACTGAGAGGATGCGGTGCTATTGAAGATAATCCGATTGTAATTCTATGGTAATGGGTATCATTTCAAGCGCAATGTGTTGAGCATTAGTCTGGAGGAGAGAATGTGTTAAAAACGGCAGGACCCAAAAAGCACCAAAATTAACATGACAGGGGAGTGAAAACACAGTAAACAGCTCTTACTTATTTTTTTAAAAGAGTTACCTGGATTTCCCTGGCATGATATATGATAATCAGCCCAAGAAGAATGATTGTAGAAAGGCTTATCAGGCATTTTAGGGCTAAAGAATACAGTGACTCCTGAAAAAAAAAATCAAACAGAAGGAAAGGTCAAATTCAACTCATTTGGATTAGCTGGTTTAAACATACGCTACAATTGCATATTGATTAAACCTGTAAAAATATCATTGCAACAAGTTTTTTTAATGATTTCAAGACTTTTGTAAGTTACGCCTTTCTGAAAATACCAAAACATGAGCACTGATGCAATCACATTACATAATTTAACTAAAAATTGACTTTAACCTTCCATGTGGCGACACATTTTCCTTCATTTTCAACACACTGCATTGACAAAACAATAACATGTCATTTTTAAAACACACTATGATTGATTTTCTTGGGGTTACCGTTACAGGGGAGACACGTGTGGGGAGGTGTTCCTCGGATTGCCCGATTAAAGTCATTTGGACACAGACAAATAGCTTTTTTGTTCAAGCATCTAACATAATTTAACAATAAATTGAGAAGATACGAATGCTGTCATTTGGATTCCCTGTGGTAAATTGAATTGCAGTAATGCATACCCCCTTTGAGACTTTTATAGATAGAGGCATCAATTATATTACTGTAATTACATAATTATTTTAAAGTGCTTATAGGAATAAAAAAATGCATTTTTACACTAAATAACCCAATTAGAAATCATTTTTTCCAGTAATGTTCCACAGAAACTCAAAGAAGAGCACACAAGTGACAATAAAAAATTAATGACCGGCTAGAAATATTCCAGCAAAAGTTATTAGTAATAATTAACAACTCAATTTGAGTTTCAATTTGAATAAATCTATAAAAGTTAATTCTGGTAATTTGACCGGTCGAGCTTTCCAATAGTGCTGCCAACATTAGGAAGTTTCGCCGTTTGCCTCATTCCAGTGTTTTCTTTCACGAAGCTGTTTTTTTTTTTTTTTTTTTTTTTGCATGCATTAATATTAATTATGTTTATTGAGCAGTTTGAATGCTGCCAAATCACAGCGCAAGTGACAGCATTCCTGTTTGAGGGATACTGCTTGAATATGTCGTTCACAAAAGCACACGAATTGTAAAGTTCTAAAAGATTTTTTTTTTTTTGTTATACTGAAACATTTTTTGGAACGATTCCACGGGGGAAACCGATGAAGCGAAGCGTCTTCCAGTAAACGTGACCTTGCCACAGCTCTTCATTCATCCATCCATCCGCACCGCGCACTTTCCAAACTTGTAGTTTTTCCCCCCGTCTCTCTCTCTCTCTCTCTCTCTCTCTCTCTCTCCTCTCTCGCTCGCCAGCAGGCGGACCGGACTTAATGAATTCTGACCTAGATGGGGGGACCTGCAGGATTTGGGGACTATTAAGTTACGCACCTTTCCGTAGGCTCCCCACGAGAGTTCAGTTTCAATGACCATCACCACGATGCCAAACATCCCAAAGATGAGCGCGTAGTCGCTCAGACGCTTTCTTTTCTCAAACAGGGCCCTCCTGTGCCCGAGCTTTTGTCCGATGTTCTGGTTCTTCTTTTTGCCCGATTTGCCTCCGCTGTGGCTACATCCACCCCCTCCGCCGCCGCCGCCGCCGCCGCCTCCCCCGTCGCCCGCCGAGTAAGGCATGAGGGTCGTGGAGTTGTTCTCCGGCTTGGAGGCGAGCGCGTCGGACGCGTCCGCCGCAGAGACTGGCTGCAGCGGCTGAGACTCTGAATCAAACTCGTGCAGGTTTCTGCGGGACGAGCTCAAGTTGCTGAGCGGCCGCATCACGCCGCCGTTGTATCTGCAGCTGCTCATGGCTATTTGGGTGTAAGAGTTACTCTCTCTGTGGCTGCTGGCCGGACTGCCCCGAATTTGCTGCCGGTTGTGATCGCGATGAGGATGATGATGGTGGTGATGATGGTGTCTGGATGAACTACCATGACTAGAGGGTGTGAACTCGCTGTACTGAGCGCCTTGCCTGGTTGAAGATGAGACGGACGGTGTCCTTAAAGTTCCCAGCGGCGTCCCGTGCAAAGGCTGGCTTTTTCTGGCATCCTCGCAGGTGGAGGAGTTGTTGCAGGTGCAGTGCCTAATGGAGCGCTCTTCCTCCCGTCCGCAGTAGTGCTGCTGGTGCTGCTTGTAGTGCTGCTGCTGCTCTGGATAGAAATCGTTCTGCAACTGCAATGGGGTTTCCATCTCAGAGCTGCCGTTTAAAGCAGAGCCCCGTGCATGCACCCTACCGAGGGGGCGTTGTGATGAGTAACGGAGGATAAAAGCTGGCGCGAGGTTGGACCCACCTCGGCTTCTGTAGAAGTGCGAGCGAGCTTCCGATTGGCCGAGCGACCCAAAACAACTGGGCTGACGTCACGCGGGGAAGGTGGCAACATGCGGTTCAAATGTGCAGGCATTCACAACTCAGTGCTCTTGACTGTTTACTCTCAGTCTTATAGGTCTTTTGACTCGTAAGGTGTAATCATTTTGAATGCGTGTTTCATAACGAATACGATCTGATTTTATTTAAAATGTAAATTTAATGTATACAGAAATTGTAAAGCGTTTTAAAGGGTTTTGTTAAAAAATAAACGTGATCAAAATGTAAACACTCGAGCTATAATTTTTATTTTAAATAATATAAACATTTGACATATGCATAACCTAAATCATGTTCTTTACTATTCTTTCTATTACGTTACTTGATTCTTTTTTTTTTTACTTATATTGAAGTTATATAGTCAAATTGGTGCATAATTAGCTTAATTAATTAAATATTATAAACTTCATTTTAAATATCTGAAACACCAATCAGTTTTGCTCGCAAGAAGAGAATTGGGGAAAAAGAATTAGAAATGTATTAATGTGTTATATGGCCATACAAAATTACATTTGATTAAAATTATGTTATTAAAACTCATTTTGGATACGTTTTTGGTTTCTCCTGATGAAATTAACAAACTGGAGGAATAAACGAAATCTCTCTCTCTCATTATTTAGAAAATTGCACTCTTTCTGTACGCATGCCAATGTTTTTAAATAAAGTATGAAATAAAAAAGTGAATAATTCAATAGCTTTAATAGCGTTAACGTAACCATTCATTTTATAAAACCGCAGAAATGACCGAACGCATTTGAACAGATTGTTTTAGTGAACCGATTCAAAAGTTTCGATTCAGTGGGATGAATCAATATCGCCACTAATCACAGTACACGTGCGCCTGACTACGTCCTTAAAGCCAGGTTTACTCGCGAGACGAACTGGCGGGCTTTGAACAACGGCACAGCATAAAATTAGGGAAAACAAACGAGTTAATTTCTCCGCTTTCCCGAGACAAACTGGTAATTCTCCTTTATTAAACGCCACGTTCCTGTTCAGCGAATAGCGTGCTATTTGCATAGCCGTATGTATATGCAACGTTGTATACTATTCGACTGCCTGTGCATTTAGAATCAGTCCGTTTCAAGCCTTATCCTTATGTAAAGACATAATATGAAGGCCAGCACGTGTGAAACAGTCGCTGCAGTATTACTGCAGTCGCAGCACGTCACCTCGCAGCGTCAGCAGCATCTGAAAACCCTTTGTTATTGTTGTCTCGCCTCTTGCCAGCTCGCATCCTTATGAAGCAAGATCAAGCGCTCCGGTGCACAGGAATGCTGTCAATCAAATAACCAAGCGCTCGCAGTCGGGCATCTCATTACATCACGGAGCCAGAGTTTGAATGAAAGGGAAACGACTGGATTTATGTGGTGCGATTCGGAAACTAGACAGATTCACTTGAAAACGGGGCAGGTTGCGTTCAAAGACGTGATGGTTTTATACTGCTGCATTTTTTAGTGGCAAAGTTTCTTACGTTTATTGTTCAGTTTGATTCAGTCTTCACTTGAGCCGTATGTTTTCATGTAAAATGTAAAAAAATAAATAAATAAATTAAAGTTAACTATAACTATGTTACTGTATATACACATGTAGGCTACACTGCATATATATATATATATATATATATATATATATATATATATATATATATATATATATATATATATATATATATATATATATAATATGGGCAAGATTACAGAATTGGTATACTAAAAACAAAATAAAACAACTAAAATACAATGTATAACTACTAACATTTGTTTAGCGGAACCCCCAAATACAGTTTTAAACAGCGGAACACATAAAAACGAAATGTTATGCATTAAATCCCCCTCAGAATAATAGGGCTTATATCTACTGTAGCTATAGAGAGAAAGTGACAGATATATATGACACACCAGCCAACTACCCAATAAATAACGATTTTTTATATAATCTTACTGATATTTATAATATTATTGTGGGTTTCAACGCACATGTTAGTAAACATATAATATTTTAATACTTAAATGCTTTTTTAAATGTGTTCTTTGCTTGTGGGACAGCAGTTTGGACCAATTCTGCAGAATGGCTCATATAGTGAAATGCTAAATTGTTTTATTGTTACAATGTATATTATGAAATATTATTAGATTAACATGTTATTAATATTATTAACATAACCATTCTTCATTATTGTTTAAATAATTATTCATTTAATGGCAAAGCTGAATTTACAGCATCATTACTCCAGTCTTTGGTGTTACATAATCCTTCTAAAATCATTCTAATAAATTATAATAAATCTTTCCATTGCTATTATCGGTGCTCAAGGTATTAATAGCCTAATGTTTTTTATTTTTCAATATTTAAAAAAAGGTTTTTTTCTGCTTAATATTTTGTTCAAACTTTTTAAGGATTCTATGATGTATGCAATATTCAGAATAACAGCTTTTATTTAAAATGGAATATTTCGTGCATTTTTATACCATTTTTTAAACCGATTTATTGCATGTTTGGTGAATAAAAGCGTTAATTTCTAATTTAAAGGAACGTATAGGCTATAAACATCTGAATGGAAGAATATCGTGTTTATTGAGCAGCGAATTATATTAGAATGGTTTCAAATGGTTTCTAGCACCGTGTAACACTGAAAACTAATGTAATGAAGCTGAAAATTCAGTTTTGCATAAGTGGAATAAATTACATAATAATTATTAAAACAATACAATAATGTACAGTACTGTAGCCGTATTAAAGTTCATGCTCTATCTCGGTCCCCTGTGACTACACGTACGTACCTTCACGGCCACCGTAGTTACAGATGTTACAACCGCCTAGCGTGATTACATTCATTCATTAAATACATTAGGTACAATACAACCGGCCAAATATCCCAAAGACTCTTAACATGCAGAGAAATGGTCCGCGTTAAACAGGGTTTTCTGGTATTTGCCGATGGCCGAAGCCGATTCGAAGCTGTTATCGACAAAGCAATAATTTATTAGCTCGACGGCGAGCGAATTCTTTGTTAGAGAGAAATGCTGTTCTTGTCCAAAAACCAGCTCATTACAAGCGATAGATAGTACATTCGGGAAAGCGCGAGTAAGATGTCGACGACTGCATCGATTGAAATGCATGACATGGCGCGTGAAGTTGGATCGAGCTGCTGATAACGCGTAGGACTGAACAATGAGGAGAAAGAAAGGAGCAGCATCCTCTAATCATGTGGATCCCTCGGGTAGGCTGCGACGAGTGTGAACTTCAGACGAGACCCTGTTCTCGAAATTGATTTAATGTTGCTTTATTTAATGTTTCGAGTGGCCGTCTCGCAATGGTTAATTACTAAAATAGAATTTATTAGTGTTAGCAATTAACTAGCCACGCAAATATTATAAAAACGTCATTGCTGCCGACTATGTATTGATTTGTATTTATACTCTATTAATGTCATAACGTACACTATTTATGTGTGTGTGTGAGTGTGTGTATGCACGCTTGTCCCTTGTGTCATTATTTACAATAAAATGAAATTTGACATCTAAAATATCCGACAGTCACCTGCTAGAATATCTGAGGAATACCTAGAGGGTGTTGCCAATGCAAGCAGAGTAATAAGGCTCTCAAGGGCATGCGTTGTGTTTTTGTCTAAGGGCCTCCTGTGCTTTATTGCTTTATTCCAGCAGAGTCAGACACTATCATTCCAGAGACTCCTGAAACCCAACGTCCATCAGGATCATCTCTCTCCACTGCCCTTTCTGACTCTGACTCTGACTCTGATATTGAGATATTAGGCAGTTCCATGATGCCAGTCAGGTCAGTAATCAACTGAAGTATTTGTGGTTCAGACAGAGGCACTGTGTGAATATAAAGTGCTCCCACAATGTAAAAAAATGTTTGTGATCTTCAAAGTAAATGCTACAGTACAGTAAAACCAATGAATTGGTTAATTGTAAGTTTATGGTTTGCATTAAATGCAATTTTACTGTAAAACTATGCGTTTTAAAAGGAAAACTGTGAGCTGCCATAGAATTTATAGTGAAAGAAAGAAAAATCCCACATTACCAGAAATCCCTGTGTTGTTATCATCATTGTATATCATTGTATATTTACAGAAATACAGTGCATGCTTTGAACAATTTGCACTTTAGTTTTTTAGTGCTGTAAGCTGACACTCTAGCTGATGAATCAATAATGTTGTTGACTCTTTTCATTATCAGTTATTATTTTTACTGCTACTGATAATGAAAAGGGTATTTATTTTATCAAATAGTTCCAACCCTAACCTACATACCAATGAGCAAAGTTGCACAGTGGTATGTTTTATACTTTGATATCAAGGCAAGAAGAGTCTGAGAAAATAGTGCTGTCATCTGATGATGAGATGTCACTGTCTGATGAAGAGGAAGTAACTGTGGTGAAGATTGAGAGGAGGCCGAAGCACAGCAGGACAACAAGATCTACCTCAAAAGCTCTAAAAACACAACAGAAAGGATCACGTATGGTAAAAACAAGCACAGTCCTACAATTTTGGGTGCGTTCCAGCCATCGTCGAGGCTGTATGTCAATAATCATCTCGTTGACGATTTAGGTGACCAACAGCACGCTTCCCTCGCCCCTGAAGACGTCTGGGATGGCAGGTAAAGATAGTCACTCCATCAATCCGAACAGCTCCAATGATAAAAGCTCATTGATTGCTCGAATGGTCTCAGTATTGCTGAATCCAGCTGAGTTTGAGGTGAAGATGCATTCGCTGCATTGATTCGCGTGTTGCTGAGCCTTGTTGACGTGCTCTCCTTTTCAGCGGCTGATTCGGTCCACGAGAGGAGACAGCAGCAGATGTGTGGCGCTTCCCAGGAGAGCGACAGCTCCCATCGCAGGGGCAAGAGGCGGGCTTCTGCGGTGAGCTCAGGCCCAGTCATTGGATTAACATGGGACGCTCCGTCTCTGATCCTCTCAATACTGACAGCGAGGCATTTTACGCCGCTGCAAATCCACCGAGGCTAAATTGAAAAGAGTGTCCCGATCAAGGACACTAACAGTATGTCTTTCTACCTGGGATATCAAGTGCCAGGTTACGGTTAATCCCTTTTTCGAGATGATTTATTGGGCTATTCGTCATTTGTCATTGGAGAGAGTGTGCGCGCGTGCACACTTCACTGCTGCAGTGGTGACGTGTTTTTGTAGGCCAACCCATAAGTTACTATTACTTTGGTTACCTTCACAAAAAGCTTTTTAATTATTGTAGACAATGAGCTTTTATGATTCTTGCACATTTAATACATAATCATAATAATCTTCACAAATGAACGCAATCGACCTTTTGCAGCATGCCACTTTCATGAAACGCAGCTTGTTCTCACACAGTTAAAAATACATCACAGAGCAAAATGGAAACTAAAAAGCAAGCTAACAGAGAAGACAGAGCAGTTTACGTTTGGTATGAAACAAAAAAAAAGGCTCAGCTTTCAAATTTTGTCATTTTTTGAGCAATTAAAAAAAATCTCAATCTTGTGTTAAACACAGACCTTAACTTAAAATGTCCTTATAGTTTACTCACCCCTATGTCGTCCAAGGTGTTCGCGTCTTTCTTTCTTCAGTTAAAAAGAAAATAGGATTTTTCTTTATATAATGGACTTCAATGTTAGCCAACGAGTTGAAGGCCCAAACTGCAGTTTCCCTACATAATGCTAGCCGAGGAATAAGGGTCTAATCTAATTTAATCATTTTCTACACATTTTAATCACAAATGCAAGTTTTGCACTAGCTCTACGATGCGCGTTCCATGTGTCATGTTTAGTAACTATTTCGTGTGAAATTTTTCACAGTATTCACTCATCATGACAGTAATCTATTGCAGTACTTATATAGACCAATGATCACCTTATATCACACAGACGTCACACTGCTTCAACTGCTCATGTCGGTTTCAAAAGACAATCGGGGTAATTTTGTGTTGTGCGGTGGGATGCCAGAATAATAAATCTGTAAACAGTCTGCAATAAACAGTAACAATATGTATTATAGGCCTATTTATATACATTTGAAAACATTTAGACTTATGTTTTGGTTTTTAAGAACTGACGCAGCAACTTTTCATGCAGATATGAATTCATCAACAGCGTCATGATCAGCATCTAAAGACCGAATTATTTCAACACGCCGATTATCTAGACAGACTGTTGAGTAACAAAACAAATATGCTGTTCTGGAAGTTTTGGTGATGCCACGAAATTATCCACACAGAAATCCGGCTTAAGTCGCAATTTTCTTGCCTTGACACCAAATGGAATTGCAGTATATGATAGTATATATATATCCCAGCACTGACATGATTTTTTCCTTCATGAATTTATATTAACATATGTTTGTAGTTTTAATAATAGACAAGAATTGTCATTTAAAAAGTATATAATTGTTTAGCTTTTATTCTAAAATGATCAAATCACTAGATAAGTCCCTTGGTGTTGAGCCTTTTGAAGCTGCACTGAAACTGCAATCTGGGCCTTCAGACTGTTGGCCACCACTGAAGTCCACTATATGGAGAAAAATCTTAGAAATGTTTTACTCGAAAATCTTAATTTAAAGACATGAACATCTTAGATGACATGGGGGTGAGTAATTTACCAGGAAATGTAAATCCGGGAGTGGTCTAAAATAAATTACAGGACCAGAATGCTAAAACCCCAGGTTTTGAACTTCAACAATATGTCATCCCTGAAACACTGGGACATGGGTCACAACGGTGTTTTGTGTCTCATTAGGTGGATGATTTAGAGGAGAAGGGGCTTGAGCCGATATCTAAAGATCAAGAGCGTATGCTGAGAAAACTTCAGAGAAAGTTTCCCCATCTAAACAAGAATGTGAGTCATCACTGACTGACGTTGGCTATTAATGGGAATAAAATATTTATTTTGAGTATAAGGGATAATGTTGAAGTGTGTGACATCCTGCAGGAACTCAGGGATGTGCTTCAGGAACATAGCTGGCTAATTGACGATGCCTTGGAAACACTACGAATGTTCTCTGACCTTGGTGAGATTTATTGTCTACAGATTTAAAGCACATTAGACTTATGAATATGTGTCATCCTATACCATCACTCTAATCTGACAAAAAGCAATATTTCAAGTACAGTAATAAAATGTGGTTTTATGCAATAGCAAATGGACACTTTATTAGTTCAAGAGGCCACAATACTCTTTATAGTTATAAATGCCAGGAAACGGTGATAATATATATATATATATATATATATATATATATATATATATATATATATATATATATATATATATATATATATATGTATTTATTTTTTATTGTTAATATTTGTATTATTTATTGTTTAATCATTGTGTATTTACCTGTTTTTAGCTGACTATTGACTATTGGTGTGGAGTTAACTTAGATTAAATTGATTTAAATGAACTAAAGATGGCAACTTTTCTCCCCCATACAAAAAACAATATTACATAAGCATGTGATAATTGTCCTAATGCTTACACTCTTTTTTTGTACATTTAGAAGTTGAGTCTGAGGATGACTCCTCTCAAATTTCCACTGCTGCCAAACGCACCAGACGGGGCGCAAGTACTTGTCAACAAGCTCAGGTTGTCCAACTTCCCAGCCCACCCCAACCAAAACCACACAGACCTCTTGACAGGACCAAAACATCTCAGAGGAGTGAAAAGCAGTCGATAGTGTCCAAAACCATATATGTGAGCTCAGAGGAGGAGTGCAGTGACTCTGAGGCCTCTCTGGTGAATGTATTACTGGACTCTGACTCTGACCAGTCAGAGGAAACCCTATCCAAACTCAAATCTGAGATCCTCAGCTTTTTTCAGTCCGCTTCGGTGGATGAGCTCACACTCATTGCAGGATGCTCTTTGAAGAAGGCTCAGAAAATCACTGAGCTGAGACCCTTTAAAAAATGGAAAAACCTGGTGAGAAAGCTGCGTGTTTTGCTTTCTGCTGATAACTGCCAGAACATTTAGGTCATGATCAAAGAGCAACGCTTTTTCTCATTTCTTTCTCAGGATGATGTCATGCACAGAGGAAACGGTCTGTCCACTGAGCTGCTGGCAGGATGTCGGGAGGTTCTGAAGGAAAGGGAAGTTGTTAAAGGTCTCATGAGCAAGTGTGAGGACATATCGGTAAAACTGATCCAAGATGTGACCCAAGTGATGAACAAGGGCCCGGGTTCTATGAGCCAACCTCAGATCCTCACCAGCACGTAAGATTTAACATTGTAAAAATTAATTTTCATTTCAGTGATCGTTTATTTTCATATTTCTTTGGGGTTTTCTAGATTCCAGCTGAAACCATACCAACTGATTGGGCTGAACTGGCTGGCTTTACTACATCAGAACACACTCAGTGGAATCCTGGCAGATGAGATGGTCTGTTTTTTATGATGGTTGCGTCTGAATTGATCGTTAACATTGTGATGATCCCATATTTAATTGCTAGGATGTGTTTCCTTCTTTTAGGGCTTAGGGAAGACCATTCAGACCATCTCGTTTCTGGCCTACCTTTATCAGGAAGGCAACCATGGGCCTCATCTCATCACCGTTCCTGCTTCTACACTTGGTAAACAGAGCAGTTGGCATTGGCCTACAATTAGTAGGGCTGTAATTAATCTCAAATAATAACTTCCAAAAACATAAATATATATATATATATATATATATATATATATATATATATATATATATATATACACACACAGTTTTATTTAAAATTTCTTTATTAGATTTTTTTGCATGGAATAATAACTCAACAAATTATAATATTCTGTATACATATATACATACAGTTTTAACAGCCCTATAAATAACCCTCACCATACAACACCGAAACAGTCCAAATAACCTTTTGTTGTTTTTACAGATAATTGGGTTCGGGAACTGAAACTGTGGTGCCCCAGTCTCAAAGTGCTGGTATATTATGGTAAACCAAGCTTTTTTAAACTATTAACTATTTTCATTTTGAAATTGCCTATTATAAAATTAGTTTTTATGTATGTATTCATTTTTAGAATTCCATAAATATTAGTGCTGTATATTTGTGTATATTTATTATAAATACAAACACATGCATGTACATATTTAAAAAAAAATGTGTTGTGTTTATATATAAAACCTTTACATATATATATAATTATATATATACAAATGTTATTATTACACATAAATATGTTATTTATTTTATTGTATTTTATATGTTTTTTATTTATTCTTCCAAACACTTCCTCCATCTGGTTAAACTAATTAATATTTCCACCTCAAACTCACATTTTAGTTTCACACACAGTGCTACTGTGTCTGTTAGAATGCAGAAAATAAAAGAATGGTTTTGTTCCGCTCCATGTTTTGCGATGAAACCAGCCTACAAAAGATTTAGTTTAACCTAGAAAAGGAAATGTTTTAGCATGAAAAAAATTCATATATAAAAGAAAATGTTCATGTCATTCTAACTGAGTTATTTCGGTAGGGTCTGCTGAGGATCGCAAGTATATGCGCTATGAGATTTTGAATAAAATAGTGGATTACAACATCATCGTCTCCACGTGAGTATCGAAGTTCAAGCTCTCAAATACACTCATGCTCCTTGCCCTGAACCCTCAAAGTAAGATTCGAGGTGTCATATCCTTCATAGACCACCTGCATGCAAATCTGAGAAGGCGCCTTGGGAAATATGTATCTTTTGAACTATGTCACATACGGAGCCACAAGCCGTGAAGTTAGCATAGAAAAAAAGCACCCCTGTTAAAGACATAATAATGATGAAATACTCAGCGTTTGAGTGAACGTGAAAAGGTCCAAGTAAAATGACCCTGTCCCATTCATTATTTATGGTAATGAAACATGGCTGAGCCTCATGTCCTGCCCCTTAATACCTCAGCTCATTAAGATGGTCTCTTGTGCACAGTTACAACCTGGCTATTGGAAATAGCAGTGACCGCAGTCTGTTCTGCAAGCTCAAGTTGGAGTATGCTGTGTTCGACGAAGGCCACTTGCTGAAGAACATGAACTCACTGCGCTACCGACACCTCATGGCCATCAACGTAAGCTCACCATAAGCTGCATGTATAGCTGTCATCCATGGCAACGCGTCAGCGGTCATTAAGAATAAATGTCTTGAGCTCTATTACAGCCACATGGTCTGTTTGTGTGAAAGCAGGAGTGTGTGCTGCCTTGATAGGGTTAACCACTGGGGTTTAACTACCTTTGCCCCCTCAGGCACTCAGGTTTCCCCTCCATTTGTGTCCCCACAGGCTAAATATCGTCTGCTTCTCACTGGAACCCCCCTGCAAAATAACCTCCTGGAGCTCATGTCCCTGCTCAACTTCATCATGCCCAATATGTTCTCCAGCAGCACTTCACAGATCTCCAAGATGTTCTCAATGGTAGAAACTTCACTTCATGCTTAAAATGTCCATTTCTAATAGGGTTGACATTATTAACAATGGTTAAGGTGGTCATCACACAAATGATAATTATTTTAACAGAAAAAAATATGAAAACTAAAATTAGTCATTTGAAATGCTGTATGTGTTTTTGTTTTATTTTGTTTTTTGTTTTTAAGTTTTCATCCACCTTGTAACCCAGAACAAAGACTTTTTAGCAACACCCTAGCAACCACCTAGTCATGTTTTAAAAAGTACCTTAGCAACACCCTAGCAACCATCTGGCTGTGAAACTTGTGTTGCCTTTCCCTGTGTTCTGCTTCCCATGTGTATGCCTAGATTTGGTTTTCCCCCATTTCTGTTCTCGTTTTGTCATTAGTGTTTCATTGAGTTCCAGGTGTGTGTCCGTTAATTATTGCCCTATTTGAACCCTGTGTTTCTAGTGTCCTGTTTCAACTGTCATATGTCTACTATGCACCTGTGTTCACGTGATTGTACTATTAAAGATGAGTTCATTCAGTGTTTTCTCGTTCCTTGTTCTAAGGAGAGTAATAACAGTGCTGACATTGGCCAGCCTGATACAATAGAAAGCACTCAGAATACTTAGCAACACCCTAGCAACCATCTGGCCAGCCCGATACCCTAGAAAGCACTTCAGAACGCCTTAGCAACACCCTAGTAACCACTTGGCCGGCCTGATGCCAATAGGAAACATCCAGGCTACCTTAGCAACAGTCTTACCAACCTAATACCTACATTCCAGCCTAATGCTATCTGAAAGCAGTCAGAACACCTTAACAACAGCCAAGCAATCACATTCCCATGCCTGTAGAAAGTTTTCAGCATACCAACACTATAGCAACCGCCCAGAAGACCCTAACATCAGGGCAAGCAGCACTCTTATTTTCTTCAATAAATGAAAAATCTAGTTCAGATATTTCTAATATTTCTTTGGTCTGTTTCCACCAGAAATCTTCAGAGGAGCAGAGCAGCTTTGAGAGGGACAGGATCACCCATGCCAAGCTCATCATGAAACCCTTCATCCTCAGACGTGTGAAGAGCGAGGTGCATCTGCATGCCGAGTCCATAAGCATTCTGCATAATGCATGTAGTCTCAGAATGCATGCCAATGTGAAAATCTGTTGGACAACATCTCAAATGTATTATTCAGTCTCACGAGCAGATGAGGCACTTTGCTTGTCGTGTTGACCCTCTGTGGCTCTAGGGCTCTCCAGCGATTCACTGACAGATGATGATGTGCCCGGCAGGTCCTGAAGCAGCTGCCTGCCAAAGAGGAGCAGGTTGAATTTTGTGCCATGTCCGAGAAGCAGCAGGAACTGTACAACAATCTTTTCCACAAACTGAAGCATTCCAGTAATGGGGAAAGTACGTATTTGAAGGAGGTGTTGTTCTAAATGATACTGACATTAGTATATGTGAATCATAGTCTATTAACCATGTCTTTCTGCAGAACGCGAGCTGACCAATGTGATGATGCAGCTGAGGAAGATGTCCAACCATCCTCTTCTTCACCGCCATTATTATACCACAGAAAAACTCAAAGTTATGAGCAGACTCATGCTCAAGGTCTGAGATGTTTTTATAAGAAGTTGTACATTTTGATTAACGCCGCAGGAAGTTTAGATCTTAGGAGGCCCTGGTGGAATCAGTGGGTTTCTTACATTTTCTGCACTCGTTTTAAATAGGTCAGCAGAGCTCATGTAGCCAGACTTTTGACTATCAGCATTAAGTCGGATGTTGCTTTTGGCTTATTTTGTCACCATCCATCTGATCATTGTAAAAATGTTACTTTTAATAGTTTTTTTAGGGAAAATATATCTAAAATAGATTATAACAAAAATAGGGTGCTAAAAAAGTATTAATTTAACAGATTTTAGAACACTGTTGGCCTGAAATTAACAGCTGTACAGAAAATTCATACTGCTAATAATAATGAGTTCATTTTACTTATGAATCTTTAATAATATTATACTACAATAAAACAGCCACTGAACGACATTATTATTATTATTGCTTTCATCAATGCTTTGATACAAGCTCTATATAAGCAAAAATGATTGATTGATTGATTGATTGATTATTAATCTATATACATGTATAATATAATAATAATTAACATTATTATTGTTATTATAATAATAATGATTATTATTATTAGGCCAGGGTGGCAAATAAACACATAATCAATTTTTACTTATGTTATACGTTATATGTGTATCTTATCTGTGGAATGTGTGCGTGTTACCATTCATTCCAGGAGCCTAGTCACCGTGACGCAGATCCCGCTCTCATCAAAGAGGACATGGAGGTGCTCTCAGACTTCGAGTTGCACCGCCTCTGTCAGCAGTATTCTGCACTGCAGGAATACCAACTCGACACAGACATACTTCTGGACTCTGGGAAGCTCGGCCTCCTCGCACAGCTGCTGAACTCCCTGAAGGAGAAGGTTGGAGAAAACAGATTCCTGTAATGTTCGGTAGACCAAATTACATTTTCAACAACCCCTGAGAGTATAATGAAAGTTATTTAACTGTGCAGAGAAACGCACTGTGTCCCAAATTACACCATAATGCATATTGTCACCTATAGACATAGTATGTGCTTGGTTACAGCACACAGTAGATGACAGTCATTCCAAACCCCGTATGATTTACTTTCTTCTGTAGAACACAAAAGCAGACGTCTAGCAGAATGTTCATGCTGTTCTTTAACATACAATGAAGTTAATGATGTTGTCCTCTTGTTTCCTCTCAGGGTGATCGAGTGGTGCTGTTTAGCCAGTTCACAATGATGCTGGACATTCTGGAGGTCTTCCTGAGACATCATAAGCACAGATACAACCGACTGGATGGTTCAACCCCCATGAGTGACAGGTAAACACACTTAGATGTCAAATGTTGCCGAATAAAGGAATTCAGGACCGTCTCAGATCATGATCCGTGTCCTTCTATCGCTGGCTCAAGTCCAGACTCATGACAGGAGCGAGAGAGAGAGAGAGGTAATGCTGGCAGCTCGTGTTGAGGCGGACATAATGCTTATTGTGTTTCGTCACAGCTGTCGTAAATCGCCTCCTTCAATAACACAGTGTTCTCGATCCGTGTCCTTGAAGACTTTGTCTATCTTAGTTTCATTAAAACAGTGTATTGGCTTCATGTTCTGGCCAAGAACCACCATTTAAGACAGGAAGAGACCAACTGTTTTGCCCTGTGAAAATGATTGGTCTTGTTTTGTGTTCTGTGCTGTCATTGTTTGGTAGGTGTGGATGACTTTTTGTTTTGTGTTTTGTTCACTAGGAGCTGTTTTGTTTAATAATTTAACCTTTCGGCAGTTTAATGTAGTTTACTTCTTTGTTAAATATTTTAAGGATACATTTATTTATTTATTGCAAGAAAAAAGTAGTTGTTTTTCTGCATCAGATTATTAGCAAATTAAAAGTAAATTAAAATGTTAATTATAAATTATAAATAATAAATATATTGGCCTTCAGCCACTCAGCTTTTTAAGATATCGGCAATAGCAAAAAACAAAAAAACCCATCATCAGTCGACCTCTTACAAAATATATATTTTGCTTACTGTTTTATTGCTACAATTAAAAAAAAGTTAATATTTTTAATAATTTGTTAATATATTTAAAAATGTAGCTGAATTTTAGCATCGTTAATCTTCAGTGTCACATGATCTTTCAGAAATCAATCTAAAACTGCTCAGATTTTATTACTCGTTTATAATTATTATCGGTGTTATGCTGCTTCATAGGTTTGTGGAAACCCTAATATATATATATCAAGATTCTTTGACAAATCGAAAGTTCAGCATTTATATTTCAGAACAGAAATCTTCTGTAAGATTTATACATTTTCACTCTCAATGACAGCAAACATATCAACAGTAGTGTGCATGTGTTCTTCAAGAGATCAATATCCAATTGAATCAAATTTATAAGAAGTACTGATATCAGCCGATAATTCATATATGGCATTGATATATTGTGTGTGGTGCATCTCCGCCTCCACCATGTACTTATTGTTGTAATTGACATTATTGCCAAAATACACTTCATTCTACACTTCACTCATCTTCAACATCCTATTCTCTCGCTGTTTTCTTGGCCGAATCACTTAACCCTATGATCCACAGGGACTTTTGCTTCCGTTGGCTTACTGTAAATCACTTAAGTTACTATAGAAAAAAAAGTGACTTCTTAATGCCAATTAAGCAAATGGACGGTGATTGTAAATCTCACTGGGCTTTTACAGAATTGGGCTGATTGACGAGTTCAACACAGACCAGGATATATTTGTGTTCCTGCTGTCCACCAGAGCCGGAGGACTAGGCATTAACCTGACTTCAGCCAATGTGGTCATCCTTCACGATATCGACTGCAACCCTTACAATGACAAACAGGCCGAGGGACGCTGCCACCGGGTGGGACAAACCAGGTTAGAGAAAACTGGACATGTTTGTCCCACGCTAAGGCTTTCTTTTCCTAACGCTTTTATATCTGAATGCATTTTTCCTATTTTAAGGACGGTGAAGGTGATCAAGTTGATAAGTAAGGA